>NC_069509.1:155170418-155385418 GCF_027579735.1 Bombina bombina
CATGATTTTCAACAAAGGATACCAAGAAAACTAAGCAAATTAGATAACAGAAGTAAATTGGAAAGTTGATTAAATCTGATTGCTCTATCTGAATCATTGAAGAAGAAAAAAATTGTGGGTTTTGAGTCCCTTTAAACCACAGAAAAGATGGCAAATTAACCCCTTTACTGCCAGGACTTTTAGACAAAAACTTGCCCAAAATACCAGAGAATTTTTAGAATTTTTGCTATCACTCCGTTTAAACAGAAATAGAGCCTTGTTTTTTTTTTATTTACCTGTCAAAACTATATATATTTTTTAAGTAGACACCCCAAGGTATTGATCTAGGCCCATTTTGGTATATTTCATGCCACCATTTCACCGCCAAATGCAATCAAATAAAAAAAAATGGTACTTTTTTTTACAAACTTTGGGTTTCTCACAGAAATTATTTACATATTGCTTGTGCAATCATGGCACGGATGTTTGTTAAAGTTTCTCTGGGATCCCCTTTGTTCAGAAATAGCAGATATACATGGCTTTGCCATTTCTTTTTGGTGATTAAAAGGCCGCTAATTGCAGCTGCGCACCACACTTCTATTATTCCCGGCAGTGAAGGGGTTAATCAGGTAGCTTAAAAGGTTAATTTTAGCTTTAGTGTAGAGATTAGCCTCCCACATGACACTTCCTACCCCCTGATCCCTACCTGATCCCTCCCAAACAGCTCTCTTCCCTCTCCCACCCCCCCACTGGTAACCTCCATCTTAGGTACTGGCAGACAGTTGCCAGTATAAAAATAAGGATTTTGAGGGTCGGGAGCGAGCGTGAGGGGGCGGAAGCGTGTGGGACTATGGCAAATATTAACTGAAAGGGAAGGAGGGAGAGGGGGGATAAGTGTTGGGAAAGGGATCTGGGAGGGGGTAGGGTATTGAGGGGGCAGCTACAATATAGAAAAATTGAGCTTTTTAGTTTTTTTTATAAAAAAAGCCAAATTGTTAGCAAACTGTGTACTGGCAGACAGCTGACAGTACCCAAGATGGCGGCAAATAGGTAGAAGTGGAGGGTTAGAGAGCTGTTTGGGGGGATCAGGGAGGTTGGGGGCTAAGGGGGTATCCTTCACCGCAGAATATATATAAAAAATAAAGCCTTTTATTTTAGTACTGGCAGATTTTCTGCCAGTACTTAAGATGGTGGTGACAATTGTGAGGTGGGTGAGGAAAGTGAGCTGTTTGAGAGGGGTCAGGAAGGGATCAGGGGAGTAAGATGTGTCAGGTGGGGGGCTGATCTCTACACTAAAGCTAAAATTAACCCTACAAGCTACCTAATTAACCCCTTCACTACTGGGCATAATACACGTGTGATGCGCAGCAAGATTTAGCGGCCTTCAAAAAAGCAATGCCAAAGCCATATATGTCTGCTATTTTTGAAAAAAAGGGGATCCCAGCGAAGCACTTACAACCATTTGTGCTATAATTGCTGTTTGCAAATAATTTCAGTGAGAAATCTAAAGTTTGTGAAAAAGTTAACGATTTTTTTTATTTGATCGCATTTGGCAGTGAAATGGTGGCATGAAATATACCCAAAATGGGCCTAGATCAATACTTTAGGCTGTCTACTAAAAATATATATATTTATGTGAAGGGTTATTCAGGGATTCCTGACAGATATCAGTGTCCCAATGTAACTAGTGCTAATTTTGAAAAAAAGTGGTTTGGAAATAGCAAAGTGCTACTTGTATTTATTGCCCTATAACTTGCAAAAAAAGCAAAGAACATGTAAACATTGGGTATTTCTAAACTCAGGACAACATTTAGAAACTATTTAGCATGGGTGTTTTTTGGTGGTTGTAGATGTGTAACAGATTTTGGGGGTCAAAGTTAGAAAAAGTGTGTTTTTTTCCATCATATTTTAGCATTTTTATTGTAAATTATATGATATGAAAATAATGGTATCTTTAGAAAGTCCATTTAATGGCAAAAATATTTAGGTACAGTAAATGAGTAAGAGGAAAATTACAGCTAAATACAAACACTGCAGAAATGTAAAAATAGCCTTGGTCTTTAACGGTAAGAAAACTTTAAAATGGTCTGGTCACTAAGGGGTTAAGGAGACAGTAAAGTCATAATTAGAGATTCATGACACAGCATACAATGTTAAACAACTTTCCAATTTACTTCTATAATTAAATTTGCTTCCTTCTCTTGTTATCCTTTGCTGAAAGGTTTATGTAGGTAAGCTCAGGAGCAGCAAAGAACCTAGGTTCTAGCTGCTGATTGGTGGTTAAATACATACATTGATTGTCATTGGTTCACCCATGTGTTGAGGTAGAATCCAGTAGTGCAATGCTGGTCCATCAACAAATGATACCAAGAGAATGAAGCAAATTTAGTAATAGAATTAAACTGGAAAGTTGTTTCAAATTGTTTGTTCTACCTAAATCATGAAAGAAAATATCTGGGTTTCATGTCCCTTTAATTTTGAGTTTTATGATCTGAACTGTGTTTCTTGTCATTTCAGGAATGGGTTATTTATCATCAGAAGAATAGAGATCAAAAGCAACATCTCAGCTCAGCTCTAGATCTTCGTAGTTTCACTGTTTTAAACCTTCAAGTTGAAACTATCTCTCGAATTAACTGTGTAACTCCTTTGTCAGCAGAAGACATTCCCATAACAGAGGATGTAACTGTGAATAAGGATTATCCTACATTGCTACCAGTGTTTGATGATTATGATGACAAACTGAACAATGACCTTAGTGACTTGGAATACACAGAAATTAACTACGTATCATATGAACAATAAATGCGTTCAAAGTTTCTAGTAAATGATGTTAATCAGATATTTATTTCAATCTTAAAGGGACAGTAAACACCAAAATTGTTATTGTTTAAAAAGATAGATAACGCCTTTAATACCCATTCCTCAGCTTTGCACAACCAACATTGTTATATTAATATACTTTATAACATTTAAATCTCTAAATGTTTGCCTGTTTCTAAGCCACTACAGACAGCCTCTTATCACATGCTTTTTTATTAGCTTTTCACAACAGGGGAGTGCTAGTTCATGTGAGTCATATAGATAACTTTGTGCTCATGCCTGTGGGATGTGCACAACACAGCTCTAATTGGCTAAAATGCAAATCAATAGATAATAAATAAAACGTCATGTGATCAGGGGGCTGTCAGAAGAGGCTTAGATACAAGGTAATCACAGAGATAAAAAGTGTATTAATATAACAATGTTGGTTATGCAAAACTGGGGAATGGGTAATAAAGGGATTATCTATCTGTTTAAACAATAACAATTTTGGAGTTGACAATCCCTTTAAAGGGACGGTAAAGTCAAAATTAAACCTTCATAATTTAGATAGAGCATGCAATTTTAAATAACTTCCCAATTTACTTATCTTTTCTAATTTGCTTTATTCTCTTGGTATCCTTTGTTTAAAAGCATGCCTATGTAGGCTCAGGGGCAACAGTGCACTACTGGGTTAACTCTGCAGATACAGAGATTATAAGAAAAGTATTAAAAATGTTCCATATCATTCACATATTTACTCTTTATTAAAGTCAACTAGGAACATACACGCATACTGTAGCTTAAGCTAAAAATTAAAAACACTGGAGCTCTGTGGATTGCAAATAGCAATCAAATATAAGAAAAATAATAGATAATATCTAACAGCCTTGGTCCAAGGAATATATTGTAAGCTAAGCCCTTACAATCCGAGGGCTGTATTATCTTTTAATCTATTACAAGTAAAGGCCAAAGGCTGTATTAATAAGCACTATATTTTCTATATTATTATTATTATTATTATTAAACCACAAGAGTCAGCACATTAAAAAAAAACAAGCAGGAGAGATCAAGCTACTCCTACCGCACCCTAGAGTGACAGCTAAAAACTTGAAGTAATCATTGGAACTGGTTAACATCTCTGTTCATGAGTCTACTATACAGAAAACATTAAACAGGCATGGTGTCCATGGCAGGACACCACGATGAAAGCTACTGCTTTCTCAAAAAACATTGCTGCATGCCTGAAGTTTGCCAAAGACCACCTTGACATTCCACAAAGCTACTAGGATTTTTTTTTGTGGATTGATGAAATTAAGGTTGAGTTATTTTTGGAGGAACAAGATTAATTGCAAAGGTTTTTTAAGTACATAAATAGCAAAAATTCTAAGAAGGACAATATAGGTATATTAAAATGCTTGGAGGGTAGCATGATTAACAGTGACAGGGAGAAGGCTAAGGTACTAAACCAATTCTTTTCTTCAGTATACACAAGAGAGGAACAACTGGAGGATACTTTGGAACAAATTAGAACATGCCAGACCATACCATTAACTGGGTTATGTCTAGAGGATATCAGGAAAAAAAATAAAACTCCAGACCCAGATGGAATGCAGCCAAGGGTTTTTACGGGAATTTAGCACTGTTATAAACAAACCTCTACTCTGATATGGTGTCACTCTTCAAAAAGGGAAGCAGGGCTGATCCAGGAAGCTATAGACCAGTTAGTCTGACATCAATAGTGGGGAAGATACTTGAAGGGATTATAAGGGATTATATTTATGATCATATTCGTTTAAACAAGATTATGAGTTCAAATCAGCATGGTTTTATGATAAATAGATCATATCAAACTAATCTAATTAGATTCTACGAGGAAGTAAGTAAAAATATAGATAAAAATATAGATAAAGGGGAATCAGTTAATGTGATATGCTTAGATTTTGCAAAGGCATTTGATACAGTGCCACATGAGAGATTAATGCACAAAATGAAGGGACTGGGAATAGCTGAAAATGTTAGCTCATGGATAAATAACAGGATAAAAAATAGAGAGCAACAAGTAGTAGTAAATGAATAATACTCAGATTGGACAAAGGTAATCAGTGACGTCCCCCCAGGATCAGTACTGGGCCCTGTTCTTTTTAATATTTTTATTAATGACTTGGAGCAAGGATTAAATAGCAACATCTCTATTTTTGCAGATGATACTAAGTTATGTAAGGTCATTTGGTCAGAGCAGAATTAACTTTTGTTACAAGGGGATCTGCAAAAATATATATAAAAAAGTATGGGCAGGTAAATGGAAAATTAGATTTAATACGGGATAATGCAAGGTTCTAAATTTTGGAAGTAAAAATAAGCAGGCAATGTATTATTTAAATGGAACAAGACTTAGTCAAACACAGGAAGAAATGGATTTGGCAGTAGTAATAGATAACAAGCTAAAGATGGGTGCACAATGCAGCGGCTTCAAAGGCTAATAAGATACTAGCATGTATTAAAAGAGGCATTGATTCAAGGGAGGAAAGCATAATTCTGTCACTATATAAATCCCTGGTAAGACCTCACCTTTAGTGATGTCGTGAATAGTTCGCTGGCGAATAGTTCCCGGCGAACATAGCATAGCACATATGCGATGTTCGGTCCACCCCCTATTCGTCATCATTGAGTAAACTTTGACCCTGTACCTCACAGTCAGCAGACACATTCCAGCCAATCAGCAGCAGACCCTCCCACCTCCTGGACAGCATCCATTTTAGATTCATTCGGAAGCTGCATTCTTAGTGAGAGGAGGGACAGTGTAGCTGCTGCTGATTTAATAGGGAAATCGATAGCTAGGCTAGTGTATTCAGTGTCCACTACAGTCCTGAAGGACTCATCTGATCTCTGCTGTAAGGACAGCACTCCAAAAAGTCTGCTTTTTTTTCCCTGTATAATCTAATTGCAGTTATCTGCCTGCCAGAGTGTGTGTCAGGCTCATAGCATATACTGTGCCCACTTGCCCAGTGCCACCACTCATATCTGGTGTAACAGTAGTGTACATTTAAAAAAAACAACACTTTTTTGACTGTGAAATAATAGCAGTCAGTTTCCTTCACACGTGTGCGTTTCAGTGCCTGCCAGGGCACAGTGTCACCCCAGTGCAACTCATATCTGGTGTAACAGTAGTGTACATTTAAAAAAAAAAACACTTTTTTGACTGTGTTAAATAATAGCAGTCAGTTTCCTTCACACGTGTGCATTTCAGTGCCTGCCTGCCAGGGCACAGTGTCACCCCAGTGCAACTCATATCTGGTGTAACAGTAGTGTACATTTAAAAAAAACAACACTTTTTTGACTGTGAAATAATAGCAGTCAGCTTCCTTCACACGTGTGCATTTCAGTGCCTGCCAGGGCACAGTGTCACCCCAGTGCAACTCATATCTGGTGTAACAGTAGTGTACATTTAAAAAAAACAACACTTTTTTGACTGTGAAATAATAGCAGTCAGTTTCCTTCACACGTGTGCGTTTCAGTGCCTGCCAGGGCACAGTGTCACCCCAGTGCAACTCATATCTGGTGTAACAGCAGTATACATTTAAAAAAAACAATACTTTTTTGACTGTGAAATAATAGCAGTCAGTTTCCTTCACGCGTGTGCATTTCAGTGCCTGCCAGGGCACAGTGTCACACCAGTGCAACTCATATCTGGTGTAACAATAGTGTACATTTAAAAAAAACAACACTTTTTTGACTGTGAAATAATAGCAGTCAGTTTCCTTCATGCGTGTGCGTTTCAGTGCCTGCCAGGGCACAGTGTCACCCCAGTGCAACTCGTATCTGGTGTAACAGTAGTGTACATTTAAAAAAACAACACTTTTTTGAGTGTGAAATAATAGCAGTCAGTTTCCTTCACGCGTGTGCATTTCAGTGCCTGCCAGGGCACAGTGTCACCCCAGTGCAACTCGTATCTGGTGTAACAGTAGTGTACATTTAAAAAAACAACACTTTTTTGAGTGTGAAATAATAGCAGTCAGTTTCCTTCACGCGTGTGCTTTCAGGGCCCGCCAGGGCACAGTGTCACCCCAGTGCAACTTGTATCTGGTGTAACAGTAGTGTACATTTAAAAAAACAACACTTTTTTGAGTGTGAAATAATAGCAGTCAGTTTCCTTCACGCGTGTGCATTTCAGTGCCTGCCAGGGCACAGTGTCACCCCAGTGCAACTCGTATCTGGTGTAACAGTAGTGTACATTTAAAAAAACAACACTTTTTTGAGTGTGAAATAATAGCAGTAAGTTTCCTTCATGCGTGTGCGTTTCAGGGCCCGCCAGGGCACAGTGTCACACCAGTGCAACTCATATCTGGTGTAACAGTAGTGTACATTTAAAAAAAAAAATACAATTTTGACTGTAATAGATTGAATAGCAGTTAGTTGTCTGCAAGTGTGTGTGTCAGGCCTACAGCGTCTACTCTGCCAACTTCTGCCAGTGCACAGTGCCACTAATATCTGTTGTCACAGTAGCTTGCATGCATAGTACCACTAATCGGAAAAAAAATGACAGGCAGAGGCAGGCCACCCCGAAGGGGCCATCGTGGTCGTGGTGCTGTGATTCCCTTTGGCCCTAGAATAATGCCCAGTGTTCAGAGGCCACGTACCCTGAACTCGAACAGTTCTGAGGACATAGTTGACTGGCTAACACAGGACACCTAATCTTCTACAGCTTCCGCTCGGAACCTTAACGCACCATCCTCCTCCAGCTTAGCTTCGGGCACCTCTCAAGTTACCACTCGCCCGCCTGCCGCCACCACCAACACTAGCACCACAGCCGCTTCACTTGATCTGTCAGAGGAGTTATTTACACATCAGTTGGAAGAAATGAGTGATAGTGATGCGCAACCATTATTGATAGAGGATGTAGATAACAGGGATATGTCTCAGTCAGGCAGCATTACACACATGGACGTATGGTGTGATGATGATGATGATGATGATGATGATGATGATGATGTTGTACCCGCTTCTGCTTCCTTTGCTGAGTTGTCAGATACAAGTGAAGCGGTTGATGATGACGATGCGTCCGTGGATGTCACATGGGTGCCCGCTAGAAGAGAAGAAGAACAAGGGGAAAGTTCAGATGGGGAGACAGAGAGGAGGAGGAGACGAGTTGGAAGCAGGGGGAGGTCGTCGCAAGGAGCTAGTGGCATAGTCAGACAGCATGCATCAGCACCCAGGGTCAGCCAGACAGCACGCCAATCAACGCATGCTGTTGCCACCACCAGAATGCCGTCATTGCAGAGCTCAGCAGTGTGGCATTTTTTTTGTGTGTCTGCCTCTGACAACAGCGATGCCATTTGCAACCTGTGCCAAAAGAAACTGAGTCGTGGGAAGTCCAACACCCACCTAGGTACAACTGCTTTGCGAAGGCACATGATCGCACATCACAAATGCCTATGGGATCAACACATGAGTACAAGCAGCACACAAACTCAAAGCCGCCATCCTCCTCCTGGTCCAGCATCTTCAGCCACGTCAACCACTGCTGTCCTCCTTGCCCCCTCTCAACCATCCGTCACTCCGTCTCTCGCCTTGAGCAGTTCCTGCTCATCTGCCCACAGTTAGGTGTCTGTCAAGGACATGTTTGAGCGTAAGAAGCCAATGTCACAAAGTCACCCCCTTGCCCGGCATCTGACAGCTGGCTTGTCTGAACTCTTAGCCCACCAGCTTTAACCATACAAGCTGGTGGAGTCTGAGGCGTTCCAAAAATTTGTAGCTATTGGGACACCTCAGTGGAAGGTACCCGGACGAAATTTCTTTGCACAAAAGGCAATCCCCAAACTGTACTCGATTGTGCAAAAGGAAGTAATGGCATGTCTGGCACACAGTGTTGGGGCAAGGGTCCATCTGACCACTGATACCTGGTCTGCAAAGCATGGTCAGGGCAGGTATATCACCTACACTGCGTATTGGGTAAACCTGCTGACGGCTGCCAAGCATGGAATGCGTGGCTCTGCAGAGGAGTTGGTGACTTGCAGGCAGGCCTGCTGCCACCTCCTCTACTCCTCCTACTCCATCCTCTTCCATAACCTCCTCGGCTGAGTCCTCTTCTGCTGCTGCGTCTTGCTCCACATCAACGGCACCCCCCCCAGCTCCCCAGGTACTATTCCACATCCCGGATACGGCAGTGTCACGCCGTCTTGGGGTTGACTTCCCTGAAAGCAGAGAGTCACACCGGACCAGCACTCCTGTCCGCCCTGAATGCACAGGTGGATCAGTGGCTGACTCCGCACCAACTGGAGATCAGCAAAGTGGTTTGTGACAACGGAAGAAATTTGTTGGCGGCATTGAATTTGGGCAAGTTGACACATGTGCCGTGCATGGCACATGTGTGTAATCTGATCGTACAATGCTTTGTGCATAAGTACCCAGGCTTACAGGATGTCCTGAAGCAGGCCAGGAAAGTGTGTGGCCATTTCAGGCGTTCCTACACGGCCATAGCGCACTTTTCAGATATCCAGCGGCGAAACAACATGCCAGTGAGGCGCTTGATTTGCGACAGCCCGACGCATTGGAATTCAACACTCCTAATGTTCGACCGCCTGCTCCAACAAGAAAAAGCCGTTAACGACTATTTGTATGACCGGGGTGCTAGGACAGCCTCTGCGGAGCTGGGAATTTTTTTGCCATGTTACTGGACGCTCATGCGCAATGCCTGTAGGCTCATGCATCCTTTTGAGGAGGTGACAAACCTAGAAGGCACCATCAGCGACATCATACCATTTGTTTTCTTCCTGGAGCGTGCCCTGCGAAGAGTGCTGGATCAGGCCGTAGATGAGCGTGAAGAGGAAGAGTTGTGGTCACCGTCACCACCAGAAACAGCCTTATCAGCATCGCTTGCAGGACCTGCGGCAATGCTGGAAGAGGATTGTGAGGAAGAGGAGTCAGAGGAGGAATGTGGCTTTGAGGAGGAGGAGGAAGACCAACCACAACAGGCATCCCAGGGTGCTCGTTGTCACCTATCTGGTACCCGTGGTGTTGTATGTGGCTGGGGGGAAGAACATACCAGTAGTGAGATCACTGAGGATGAGGAACGGGACATGAGTAGCTCGGCATCCAACCTTGTGCAAATGGGGTCTTTCATGCTGTCGTGCCTGTTGAGGGACCCTCGTATAAAAAGGCTGAAGGAGAACGACCTGTACTGGGTGTCCACGCTACTAGTCCCCCGGTATAAGCATAAAGTGCCTGAAATGATACCGAATTACCGCAAGTCGGAAAGGATGCAGCAGTTCCAAAATAAATTAAAAAGTATGCTTTACACAGCGTATAAGGGTGATGTCACAGCACAATGGGAATCTAACAGGGGAAGAGGTGAAAGTAATCCTCCTCCTCCCACGACCACGCCGGCATGGACAGGACGCTTTACAGACGTGTTGTTGATGGAGGACATGCAGAGCTTTTTAAGTCCTACGCATCGCCACAGCCCTTCGGGGTCCACCCTCAGAGAACGACTCAACCGACAGGTAGCAGACTACCTCGCCTTAACTGCAGATATCGACACTCTGAGGAGTGATGAACCCCTTGATTACTGGGTGTGCAGGCTTGACCTGTGGCCTGAGCTATCCCAATTTGCGATAGAACTTCTGGCCTTCCCCGCTTCAAGTGTCCTGTCAGAAAGGACCTTCAGTGCAGCAGGAGGTATTGTCACTGAGAAGAGAAGTCGCCTAGGTCAAAAAAGTCTAGATTACCTCACCTTTATTAAGATGAATGAGGGATGGATCCCGAAGGGACTGACAGTGGGCGATACATTAGACTAAAAAAGGCCTGATGAGATGAGCTGCCTTGGGCTAAAAATGGTCCACACGCTGCTGTATTTTATCTCTGAATGCTGGATGACTTGCGTGACTTATCCGCCACCAACTAACTAGGGTTCAAGCCGCAATGTTTTAGGGCACTTTCTGCCTGGGAAACAAATATCATTTCTGGCCGGCTGCAACAATACCTAATTTTTCAGGCATGTGTACATGCCTAATTTTTCTGGCCTCTGGTGCTGCACTGTGGCTTCAAAAACCAAACCAAAAAAAAAAGGCACATAACAGGGATTAAACTGATAGGCATAGTACTACTTAACACACCTTATAATAACGCAGAGAGAGGCAACGCAGAGAGAGGAGTCTGAAGAAGAGGAGTCAGAGGAGGAAGGTGGCTTTGAGGAGGTGGAAGACCAAACACAGCAGGCGTCCCAGGGGGCTTGTTGTCACCTTTCAGGGACCCTTGGTGTTGTACGTGGCTGGGTGGAGGAAGAGACCTTCAATGACATCAGTGAGGACAAGGAACGGGACATGGCTAGCTTGGTATCCAACCTTGTGCCAATGGGGAGTTTGCGGTTGTGCAAATGGACTGTTTGCGGTTGTTTGCGGTGCGTTAAACGGGGAGTTTGGTCTGTCACTGTGAAGCGGGCGTAACCCTTACACTACCTGATCGATACAACATCATACCTGATGTTTTAAAGCACATTATTCCAAACAATTTAGGAATGTTAGGTGATGTATGCCCTTTATCAACTATGTAATTTTCCATGGGAGTTTTGCCATGGATCCCCCTCTGGCATGCCACAGTCCAGGTGTTAGTCCCCTTGAAACAACTTTTCCATCACTATTGTGGCCAGAAAGAGTCCCTGTGGGTTTTAAAATTCACCAGCCTATTGAAGTATATGGCGGTTCGCCCGGTTTGCAGATTCGCAAACTTTTGCGGAAGTTCACGTTCGCCGTTCGCGAACCCAAAATTTTATGTTCGCGACATCACTACTCACCTTGAGTATGAAGTGCAGTTCTGGGGACCGATCTCAAAAAAGACATTGGAGACCTAGAAAAAGTTCAGAAAAGGGCCACAAAGCTAATAAGGGTGATGGAGAATTTAAGCAATGAGGATAGGTTAGCCAAACTGGGTCTGTTTACTCTAGAAAAAACTTGAGAGGTGACATGATTACTTTATATAAATATATTCAAGGCCCATATACAGAGATGGCAGAAGCTCTGTTTATTCCAAGAAAATTGTTTGTGACAAGAGGTCCCAATTTAAGGCTGGAGGAAAGGAGATTTAATCTCCTGCAATGGAATATATATATATTCTATATTTTCCACAGATAAATTACTTAGCATACAAAAGACTTGTTTAACAATACACAGGCTATGAAATATTAGTTAAAATACAAACTGCTCTCTTTAAATTTATTTACTGCAACAACAAGGAATGCTTATCTTAAATGTTTACCTATATTTTTAAAAGAAGTGATTTTCCAGCCTCCAGTAAAATTTAAAAGACCTTTATTGTCTCCTTGCAGGGTCCATCATACAAACAACGTTTCAAACCACAACTTGGTTCTTAATCATGATTAAGAACCAAGTTGTGGTTTGAAACGTTGTTTGTATGATGGACCCTGCAAGGAGACAATAAAGGTCTTTTAAATTTTACTGGAGGCTGGAAAATCACTTCTTTTGGATTCTACATTGGGGTTTGGCTAACCCATTCCTGTGCCCCAGGACATCAATAAAGGTGCTGTCTTTCACAACTATATTTACCTATATTTTTAGCAATCTTTTAATAAGATAAGTGTACTTGCAATTGATAAGAAAAAGTATGACCCACTTTGCTTATAGTTTGACTGTGTCCCACTCAACAGTTTCAGTCAGTTTAGCAAAATCCTTAGCAGCCAGTCCCTTTCCCTATCCTGCCTACAACTTATATTGTCTAATCATAGGTGTGAAAAATGGGAGGCCCTACGGATCTGCTTTGTGATTCGTTCATTTTGGAAATGTATGTTGCTAGGGAAAAATGCATCTTTATTAACAGCCAATTGATTTTTGGTTGCAATTTCTTGCATCGCAACACCAGGTTTTGGCCATGGGGGGGCAGCATGACAAACAAACAGATTCATTCCTAACATTCATCTTTGCTACATCTAATATCTCCCATATAATAATCATTTAAACAATACTATAACATTGCATTAACATAGTAACATAGTAACATAGTAGATAAGGTTGTTTATATACAGAAATTTATCCAGACTATTTTTAAATGTATCTATTGTATTGACATTCACTACCTCCTTTGGTAATGAGTTCCACAATTTTATTGCTCTTACAGTGAAAAAACGTTTCCGTTGCAGGAGATTAAATCTCCTTTCCTCCAACCTTAAATTATGACCTCTTGTCAGAAACAATTTTCTTGGAATAAACAGAGCTTCTGCCATCTCTGTATATGGTCCTTGAATATATTTATATAAAGTAATCATGTCACCTCTCAAGCGCCTTTTTTCTAAAGAAAACAGACCCAGTTTGGCTAGCCTCTCCTCATAGGTTAATTTCTCCAATCCCCTTATTAGCTTTGTGGCCCTTCTCTGAACTTTTTCTAGTTCTGCAATATCTTTTTTAGCAATCGGTCCCCAGAACTGCCCTCCAAACTCAAGGTGAGGTCTTACCAGGGCTTTATATAATGACAGAATTATGCTTTCCTCCCTTGAATCAATGCCTCTTTTAATACATGCTAGTATCTTATTAGCCTTTGAAGCCGCTGCCCTGCATTGTGCACCCATCTTTAGCTTGTTATCTATTACTACTCCCAAATCCCTTTCCACTTGTGTTTGGCTAAGTCTTGTCCCATTTAAAAAATACGTAGCCTGCTTATTTTTACTTCCAAAATGTAGAACCTTGCATTTTTCCGTATTAAATCTCATTTTCCATTCACTTGCCCATAGTTCTAATTTTAGCAAATCTCTTTGTAAAGAGAGTTCGTCCTGGTCTGACCTAATGACCTTACTTAACTTAGTATCATCTGCAAAAATAGAGATGTCGCTATTTAATCCTTGCTCCAAGTCATTTATAAAAATATTGAAAAGAACAGGGCCCAGTACTGATCCCAATTACAATATTAATTATAGATGGGGTAGTATCATATCATTTTTCTGATTTTCCTGATACCAAACACATTTGCCTAGATTTAGAGTTCTGTGTTAGCCGCCCAAACCAGCGTTAAGGGGTCCTAACGCTGGTTTTGGCCGCCCGCTGGTATTTAGAGTCAGTCAGGAAACGGTCTAACGCTCACTTTCCAGCCGCGACTTTTCCATACCGCAGATCCCCTTACGCCAATTGCGTATCCTCTCTTTTCAATGGGATCTGCCTAACGCTAGTATTTAGAGTCTTGGCTGAAGTGAGCGTTAGAACTCTAACGACAAAACTCCAGCCGCAGAAAAAAGTCAGGAGTTAAGAGCTTTATGGGCTAACGCCGGTTTATAAAGCTCTTAACTACTGTGCTCTAAAGTACACTAACACCCATAAACTACCTATGTACCCCTAAACCGAGGTCCCCCCACATGGCCGCCACTATAATTACATTTATTAACCCCTAATCTGCCGACCGCACACCGCCGCAACCTACATTATCCCTATGTACCCCTAATCTGCTGCCCCTAACATCGCCGACACCTACATAATATTTATTAACCCCTAATCTGCCCCCCCCAACGTCGCCGCTACCTACCTACACTTATTAACCCCTAATCTGCCGACCGGACCTCGCCGCCACTATAATAAATGTATTAACCCCTAAACCGCCTCACTCCCGCCTCAAAAACCCTATAATAAATAGTATTAACCCCTAATCTGCCCTCCCTAACATCGCCGACACCTAACTTCAAGTATTAACCCCTAATCTGCCGACTGAACCTCGCCGCTACTCTAATAAATGTATTAACCCCTAAAGCTAAGTCTAACCCTAACCCTAACACCCCCCTAAATTAAATATAATTTAAATCTAACAAAATAAAATAAATCTTATTAAATAAATGAATCCTATTTAAAGCTAAATACTTACCTGTAAAATAAACCCTAATATAGCTACAATATAACGAATAATTATATTGTAGCTATTTTAGGATTTATATTTATTTTACAGGCAACTTTGTATTTATTTTAACCAGGTACAATAGCTATTAAATAGTTGATTAAAATAGCTACAATATAATTATTTGTTATATTGTAGCTATATTAGGGTTTATTTTACAGGTAAGTATTTAGCTTTAAATAGGATTAATTTATTTAATAAGATTTATTTTATTTCGTTAGATTAAAATTATATTTAATTTAGGGGGGTGTTAGGGTTAGGGTTAGACTTAGCTTTAGGGGTTAATACATTTATTATAGTAGCAGCGAGGTCCGGTCGGCAGATTAGGGGTTAATAAGTGTAGGTAGGTAGCGGCGACGTTGGGGGGGGCAAATTAGGGGTTCATAAATATAATATAGGGGTCGGCAATGTTAGGGGCAGCAGATTAGGGGTACATAGCTATAATGTAGGTTGCGGCGTGTACGGAGCGGCAGATTAGGGGTTAATAATATAATCCAGGTGTCAGCTATAGCGGGCCGGGGACGGCAGATTAGGGGTTAATAAGTGTAAGGTTAGGGGTGTTTAGACTCGAGGTTCATGTTAGGGTGTTAGGTGCAGACTTAGGAAGTGTTTCCCCTTAGGAAACAATGGGGCTGCGTTAGGAGCTGAACGCTGCTTTTTTGCAGGTGTTAGGTTTTTTTCCAGCTCAAACTGCCCCATTGTTTCCTATGGGTGAATCGTGCACGAGCACGTTTTTGAAGCTGGCCGCGTCCGTAAGCAACGCTGGTATTGAGAGTTGAAGTGGCGGTAAATTATGCTCTACGCTCCCTTTTTGGAGCCTAACGCAGCCCTTCAGAGAACTCTAAATACCAGCGTTGTTTAAAAGGTGCGGGGGGGGGAAACACGCGTAGCTAACGCACCCCTTTGGCTGCAAAACTCTAAATCTAGCCGATAGTTTACGTCCCCAATAATTACAATGCTACAGACACACAGAGTGTTTTGGTCCCTCCCTTTTCCACCCGCCCCTTCCTCTATTTTTAAGTCCTTATACATTTCTGACGCTCTACATTTGGAGTTTTGAGGTTGACTTCCTTCCTTTTCTTTCTATTTTCTTCTTTCTTTCTCTTTTCATCTCACATTAATTTTATTTTTTTCCTGATTCTTTTGTTTGTTTTTTGATTATTAAAAAAGTTATTTGATTATTAGATAAGCAGATGATAATGAAGTTTATGTTACTTGCTAGATATCCTCACGTCAAAACGTGGATATATCCATAGCTTACAGTTATACAGATGATGTTGTATATTTCTGTCTTTTCCAAAGTGAACCTGGAACTGTAAAATGTATATTTTTCTGTTGTATATGCCAAATCTTTTCAATAAAATTCTATTTAAACAAAGAATTTTTTTATTCGGAATGAAGGCAGCCATGGATCTGGGACGGTGACTGTGGAGTCATCCAGTGTGGAGGATCCTCTTCATGGGATTGTCGCCGTACACTGAAGATTGAATGCAAGGTACCCGTTTAATATTTGGGCTACCTTGCATTCCTATTGGTTGACATTTTCAATTCAGCCAATAGGATGAGAGCTACTAAAATCCTGTTGGCTGATTTGAACAGTAGCTCTCATCCTATTGGCTGATTTGAAAATGTCAGTCAATAGGAATGCAAGGTACCCCAAATATATTTTTTGTAATATTAGATTTTTTTATTTTAATTTAATCTTAGGTTGTTTTTTTAATGTAATGTTAGGATTTTTTATTTTAATTTTAAGTTAGGATTTTTTTATTTTTGTAATTTGTAATTAATTTATTAGTAAGTTTATTTTATATAATTGGGGTTAATTTAGGGTGTGTTAGGTTAGGGGGTTTAGTGATTAGATTAATTATTTGTGTTGTGGGGGGTGGCAGTTTAAGGGTTAATTAGGTAGATTGCATTGTGGGGGTTGGTGGTTTAGGGGTTAATAGTGTTAATAGGTAGATTGTGTTGTGTGGGTTGGCGGATTAGGGGTTAATAGTGTAATTAGATACTTTGCGATGTGGGGGTTGGCAGATTAGGAGTTAATCACTTTCAGCTAAATTACGAGTTTGGCGTTATGAGTGAAAAAGCAGCGTTATGCTTCATAACGCTGCTTTTTCCCTAACACCGCTATTACATTACTTGTATGTATAGGTGTACTGCACACCTTTTTGGCCGTCACGCAATGTCTGTACTGCACTTTTTAAAAAGTCCTTTTCAATGGGACTTCCATAGCGCCGGTATTACGAGTTTGCCTGGGAGGCCAAAAAGTGAGCGGTACACTCTATACCGACAAGATCCGTAACGCCATCTAAAGTCAGTAGTTATGAGTTTTACGTTATAAAGCTGTACCATAAAACTCATAAATAAAGTTTCATCCTATTGGCAGATTAGTGGTTAATAACATTATGGAGGTTGCGGCGATGTCGGGGTGTTTAGACGTGGTTTTTATGTTAGGGTGTTAGATTTAAACATAACTTTTTCTTTCCCCTTAGACATCAATGGGGCTGCGTTACAGAGCTTTTGTTTCCGCGATAGCAGGTGTTAGGCTTTTTTTTAGCCGGCTCTCCCCTTTGATGTCTATGGGGAAATCGTTCACGAACACGTCAAAACACTGCTTGTATTTGGGTGAGGTATGGAGCTCAACGCCACCATATCGCCCGCAAAAGCTGGGTTTTTCAAAACCTGTAATAGGGAGGTGAAATACCACCACTTTTGTGGCGGTCGTTAATTTCCCTATAGCACTCAAAACTCATAATCTAGCTGTTTATTAGGTAGATTGCAATGTGGGGGGATGGTGGTTTAGGGGTTAATACATTTATTAGGTAGTTTGCATTTTGGGGGGATGACTGATTAGGGGTTAATCACTTATATTATTATTTGCGATATGGGGGGATGGCGGATATAGGGGTTTTGACGTGTCGGGTTTATTTTTGGGAGGCTGGTTAGACCTTTACTGGTTATTTAAACTTGTTTTGTTTTTTACTTATGCGCCGGCATATCTTAAACTGTCGTAAGTCACTGGTGACTCCAGAAATGTGTATTTCTGCACATTTCTGAACATCGCCAGTTTATCCAACTTACGCAAGTATCTGATCTGCCGCCGCTGTATATGTGATTCACCCAATGTGCGAGGTGAACTTACGGGTGACGCGGATTTCAGCAGTTGCCTGAAACCTACGCCGCATATGTAATCTCGCCCGAAGTATTAAATAATTGTGCAACAGTCATTTTTTTCAGTTAAGGATATTTTGTAAGAAAGAGATTGGAGATGAAACTGATATAAACTATAAAAACCTGTCTTGCTCAGTATGTTATGCTAAAGGAAACACAAATCTCAGACTACTACTCTGAAAAACAGGAAATGGTATTCTGTATGTGATGGAAATATTGTAATGTGTATACCATTCGCTGCACGAGAGATGTTTTTTATATACCTGCAATATGATATAAAGTGGCTGAAACACGCTAGACGTATCTTCACACGCCCTTATAACTTTTTTAAGTTTTTTTTTTTTAAAATACATTTTTATCAGACAGTGTTTATATGAGTGTAACTTTACTTTTAAGTGTATTTATGTTGTGTTTAATGCAACTTTTTTATTTCCCTACCCTTTATGCAATCTCTAAAGTCGCACTAACCCAACAAGCATAAACTGCAATTCTGCTCAAGCAACCGCATTTACTTTCAACTCGTAATACGAGGGCTATTTCCATTGTATGCAAAAAAAAAGAGAAAAACCTGATATCGCTCATGTGCAACAGTTAACACACCACTCGTAATCTAGCCCTTAATAAATAAAGTCTCAAATTAATTTTTAAAGCAATAGTAAACTAAGATAGATGATTTTATTTTACTTTTATGATGATTTTGGAAATGATGATAAAAGTGATATAGAATTTTCATCAATCCTGCAAGTAAAAAAAAAAAAGTTTCATTTTTTTCCTGCTAAAGTGAAGAGACTTTCAAAAGTTCAAGAGTATAAATAAATAGTGATGTCGCAAACCTAAAAATTTGGGTTCGCGAACAGCGAACGCAAACTTCCCCAAAAGTTGGCGAACCGGCGAACCAGGCGAACCCCCATTTACTTCAATGGGCAGGCGAATTTTTAAACCCACAGGGACTCTTTCTGGCCACAATAGTGATGGAAAAGTTGTTTCAAGGGGACTAACACCTGGACTATGGCATGCCGGAGGGGGATCCATGGCAAAACTCCCATGGAAAATTACATAGTTGATGCAGAGTCTGTTTTTAAGCCATAAAGGGCATAAATAACCTAAAATTCCTAAATTGTTTGGAATAACGTGCTTTAAAACATCAGGTATGATGTTGTATCGATCAGGTAGTGTAACCCCAGTGTCACTGGGGTGACACTGTGCCCTGGCAGGCAGGCCCTGAAACGCACACGTGTGAAGGAAACTGACTGCTATTATTTAACACAGTCAAAAAAGTGTTGTTTTTTTTTTAAATCTACACTACTGTTACACCAGATATGAGTTGCACTGGGGTGACACTGTGCCCTGGCAGGCAGGCCCTGAAATGCACACGTGTGAAGGAAACTGACTGCTATTATTTAACACAGTCAAAAAAGTGTTTTTTTTTTTTTTTTTAAATCTACACTACTGTTACACCAGATATGAGTGGTGGCACTGGGCAAGTGGGCACAGTATACGCTGTGAGCCTGACACACATGCTGGCAGGCAGGCAACTGCAATTAGATTACACAGGAAAAAAAAAAAAGCAGACTGATGTTCTAGCCCTAAAAAGGGCTTTTTGGGGTGCTGTCCTTACAGCAGAGATCAGATGAGTCCTTCAGGACTGTAGTGGACACTGAATACACTAGCCTAGCTATCAATTTCCCTATTAAATCAGCAGCAGCTACACTTTCCCTCCTCTCACTAAGAATGCAGCTTCCAAATGAATCTAAAATGGATGCTGTCCAGAAGGTAGGAGGGTCTGGGAGGGAGTGTCTGCTGCTGATTGGCTGGAATGTGTCTTCTGACTGTGAGGTACAGGGTCAAAGTATTACTCAATGATGACGAATAGGGTCGGATCGAACATCGCATATATTCGATGCTATGTTCGCCGGGAACTATTCGCCGGCGAATTATTCGCGACATCACTATAAATAAATTAAAGTCAAAATTAAGCTTTCTTGATTCAGAAAAGAGTATGCAATTTTAAGAGAGTCATTTTTATTTAGGCAGTGCATTTTTTTCTTTCGTGGTTCAGATAGAGCACACATTTTTTAGCAACTTTCTAATTTACTCCTATTATCACATTTTCTTCGTTCTCTTGCTATCTATCGGCTAGATTACGAGTTTTGCGTTATGAGCGGCTTGGTGCTAACTTGCAAGTTATTTCCTCCGCTCACCTCCCTATAGCGCTGCTATTACAGGTTTTTCTAAACCCGGCGTAAGCAAGCAATATTGCAGCATTGAGCAAAATTGGGCTCCATACCGCACTCAAATACCAGCGCTGCTTTGAGCTGGTTTTACGTGCTCGTGCACGATTTCCCCATAGACATCAAAGGGGAGAGACTGCTAAAAAAAAAGCCTAACACCTGCAATAAAGCAGCGTAAAGCTCCGTAACACAGCCCCTAACATAAACCCAGAGTCTAAACACCGCTAATCTGCTGCCCCTGACATCGCCGCCACCTACATTATACTTATTAACCCCTAATCTGCCACCCCTGACATTGCCGACACCTACATTACACTTGTTAACCCCTAATCTGCTGCCCTGACATCGCCGCCACCTACCTACACTTATTAACCCCTAATCTGCTGCCCCCGATGTCGTCGCTATTTACCTACACGTATTAACCCCTAATCTGCCGCCCCCGTCGCCACCACTTTACTAAAGTTATAAACCCCTAAACCTAACCCTAAGTGTAACCCTAACACCCACTAACTTTAACATGATTAAAATAAATCTAAATAAAAATTACAATTAATACCTAAATAATTCCTATTTAAAACTAAATACTTACCTAGAAGAAAAAAAACTAAGCTAGCTACAATATAACTAATAGTTACATTGTACCTAGCTTAGGTTTTATTTTTATTGCACAGGCAAGTTTGTATTTATTTTAACTAGGTAGACTAGTTACTAAATAGTTATTAACTATGTACTAGCTACCTAGTTAAAATAAATACAAAGTTACCTGTAAAATAAAAATAAAACCTAACCTGAGTTACACTAACACCTAACCTTACACTACAATTAAATAAATTACATTAATTAAATACAATTAACCAAATTACAAAAACAAACACTAAATTACACAAAATAAAAAATGAATTATCAAATATTTAAACTAATTACACATAATCTAATAGCCCTATCAAAATAAAAAAGCCCCCCAAAATAATAAAAACCCTAGCCTAAACTAAACTATCAATAGCCCTTAAAAGGGCCTTCTGCAGGGCATTGCCCCAAAGAAATCAGCTCTTTTACCTGTAAAAAAAAAATACAAACAAACCCCAACAGTAAAACCCACCACCCACACAACCGACCCCCAAATAAAAACCTATCTAAAAAACCTAAGCTCCCCATTGCCCTGAAAAGGGCATTTGGATGGGCATTGCCCTTAAAGGGGCATTTAGCTCTTTTTTAGCCCAAACCCTAAGCTAAAAATAAAACCCACCCAATAAACTCTTAAAAAAACCTAACACTAACCCCTGAAGATCCACTTACAGTTTTTGAAGACCGGACATCCAACCTCAACAAAGCGGCAGAAGTCCTCAGCGAAGCCTTCAGAAGCCTTCATCCAAGCGGGCCAAAGTCTTCATCCAAGCCGGCAGAAGTCTTCATCCAGACGGCATCTTCTATATTCATCCATCCGGCGCGGAGCGGCTCCATCTTCAAGACATCCAATCAGCCAATAGGATTGAGCTTGCATTCTATTGGCTGATTGGAATAGCCAATAGAATGCAAGCTCAATTCTATTGGTTGATTGATCAGCCAATAGGATTTTTTCACCTTTAATGAAGACTTCGGCCCGCTTGGATGAAGACTTCTGACGGCTTCGCTGAGGACTTCTGACGCTTTGTAGAAGTACGGTCTTCAAAAACTGTAAATGGATCTTCGGGGGTTATTGTTAGGTTTTTTTAAGGGTTTATTGGGTGGGTTTTATTTTTAGCTTAGGGTCTGAAAAAAGAGCTAAATGCCCTTTTATGGACAATGCCCAACCAAATGCCTTTTTCAGGGCAATGGGGAGCATAGGTTTTTGAGATAGGTTTTTATTTGTGGGGTTGGTTGTGTGGGTGGTGGGTTTTACTGTAGGGGGGTTGTTTGTATTTTTTTTTTTACAGGTAAAAGAGCTGATTTCTTTGGGGCAATGACCCACAAAAGGCCCTTTTAAGGGCTATTGGCAGTTTAGTTTAGGCTAGGTTTTTTTATTTTGGGGGGGCTTTTTTATTTTGATAGGGCTATTAGATTAGGTGTAATTAGTTTAAATATTTGGTCATTTATTTTTTATTTTGTGTAATTTAGTGTTTGTTTTTGTAATTTAGTTAATTGTATTTAATTAATGTCATTTATTTAATTGTTGTATAAGGTTAGGTGTTAGTGTAACTCAGGTTAGGTTTTATTTTACAGGTAAATTTGTATTTATTTTAGCTAGGTAGCTAGTAAATAGTTAATAACTATTTAGTAACTAGTCTACCTAGTTAAAATAAATACAAACTTGCCTGTGAAATAAAAATAAAACTAAAGCTAGCTAGAATGTAACTTAGTTATATTTTAGCTAGCTTAGGGTTTATTTTATAGGTAAGTATTTATTTTTAAATAGGAATGATTTAGTTAAAGATAGTAATTTTTATTTAGATTTATTTTAATTATATTAAAGTTAGTGGGTGTTAGGGTTAGACTTAGGGTAAGGTTTAGGGGTTAATAACTTTAGTATAGTGGCGGCGATTTTGTGGGCAGCAGATTAGGGGTTAATAACAGTAATGTAGGTTGCGGAGATGTTAGGGACAGCAGATTAGGGTTAATAATTTTATTTTAGTGTTTGCGATGCGGGAGTAAGGCGGTTTAGGGGTTAATAGGTAGTTTATGGGTGTTAGTGTACTTTTTAACACTTTAGTTATGAGTTTTACGGATTTGTAGCGCAAAACCCATAACTACTGACTTTCAGTTTACGGTATGGATCTTGACGGTATAGGCTGTATCGCTCACTTTTTGGCCCGACAGCCAAACTCGTAATACCGGTGCTATGGAAGACCCATTGAAAAAGGACTTTTTGAAAGCTGCGGTAGTTACGTTGCGTTACGGCCAAAAAAGTGTGCGGTACAGCTGTACCTGCAAAACTCGTAATACCAGCGGTAGTGAAAAAGAGCCATAGTGCTGCTTTTTCACCCATAACGCAAAACTCGTAATCTAGCTGTTTATTTGAAAAAGAATGCACCTAAGCTTTTTTTTTTTTTTTTTTTTTTTTGTTCAGAACTCTGGACAGCACTTTTTTTTATTGGTGGATGAATTTATTCAACAATCAGCAAGAAGAACCCAGGCTGTTCACCAAAAATGGGCCGGCATCTAAACTTACATTCTTGCATTTCAAATAAAGATACCAAAAGAACAAAGAAAAATTGATAATAGGAGTAAATTAGAAAGTTGTATGCTCTATCTGAATCATGAAAGAAAATTGTCCCTTTAATGTCTGTTTTTCTAAAGAAATAATGCATCCTTGAAATACCACCTTAAAAACATCTTTTATTTCCCTTCTTTTTTCTCCCTTCCACCTTTATGGGCAACTGCCCCACACAGCAATGTTATTTGTAAACCCTCCTGTTCCTGTCCCTTCAATGTAAACTTATCATAATAATATGGGCAGCTGTAGTCCTTAACCCTTGATAATAAAATAGGAGAGGACTACAGCTACCAGCATGCAATAGTAGAAGCTGATCAATCACATCTGCCCCCAAATCTGTGCACTGCAGACATCCCAACTCTCCCGGAAGTTCCGGGAGTCTCCCTCATTGAAATAGCGGCTCCCTGACACCCGCAAAGCTAACATAAGATCCCGGAAAGAGCAGAGCCTGAGAAAATCAAATTAGAGCCTGCACTTTTCATTTCTACCTGTAGGTGTCACTGTTCCGTTGTAGCTCAATGTAAATAGTTACTGCGTTCCTCTCTGGACTTTTCTCCCCCTTCCTGATCCTGAACTCTAGTGCGGTGTCAGACAGCAGCAGACCTGTTATATATAGAGGTGAGATGTGCAGACTCCCATACTCTCTATATTGTGCAGACTCCCTCCCATACACTCTATATTGTGCAGATTCCCTCCCATACACTCTATATTGTGCAGACTCTCTCCCATACACTCTATATTGTCAGGGCCGGATTTACATCTCAGGTGCCTGTAGGCACAAAAACCTGAAGCGCCCCCCCCCACCCCCCCACCCCCCCTAGAAAAAAGTGGAAAAAATGAGGACTTTTTTTTATTATTATTTAGGACAACTAAAAATAAATATTAGATGTAAAATTACATTTTCCCTTTTATGGAGATACACAAATACACACACCAATTGCAATATTTGTTGTAATGGAAGCTACACCAAAAATCAATATTCACTTGACTCAAATGGCCATACAATTTCTATTATGTATAACAAAAACAAATCATGTTAAACTTTTAATGCAAAATATTCTAAAGAAAACCCTATTTAAAGGGACATCAAATGTGACAGTTTGCTGGGCATTTTATTATTGCACTAGTGCTTGCAGAGAAGTGTGTTAGCCTCTTGCAAAAGAGTTAAACACATAGTCAATGTCAGTTCTGAGACAGCAATACACATCTGTGCAGACCCAGATGGGCTCATAGGACATGTTTATTGACAAGCCATTAGTGTATTGCTTTTCTGGAGATGACTTTGACTATGTGCTTAACATTTTGTTGGAGTCAAACACAGTTTTGTGTAAACAATAGCAATATTAAAACTAGCAGCATGCAAGCTCATCACCATCAACAACCTGTGCAGCCAGTGGAAGAAAATATAAAATGTAGGGAAAAAAATCTTGTAAACTCTGATATTTTTGGTACAAACACACACAGATGTTACATTTATTTTGTTCTGAAATATAAATATCATATGATGTTGCTCTCAAAGGAAAACATGGAATGTTGTAGATTATATGTAATCCAGGGGTCAACAAATGTGTTTAAAATTAGAATTTAGAAATTCAATGGGAGGGGTTTAGTTTTAATCTTTGCCCCTCTCTCCTTCATGGCTCCCTCAACTGCTGTAACATATTCCCAATGAAACACTCGACTTTGTAGGCACCTGGCAGCACAATTCTTACTAAAATAAATGCCCTCATAAAAAAAAAAAAAAAAAAAAAAAAAAAAATTTTTTTTTTTTTTTTTTTTTTTTTTTTTTTATTATTGACAGGCAGGCGCCCCTCACTGCAAGGCGCCTGTAGGCACATGCCTACTGTGCCTAATGGGAAATCCGGCCCTGTATATTGTGCAGATTCCCTCCCATACACTCTATATTGTGCAGACTCTCTCCCATACACTCTATATTGTGCAGATTCCCTCCCATACACTCTATATTGTGCAGACTCTCTCCCATACACTCTATATTGTGCAGATTCCCTCCCATACACTCTATATTGTGCAGACTCCCTCCCATACACTCTATATTGTGCAGACTCCCTCCCATACACTCTATATTGTGCAGACTCCCTCCCATACACTCTATATTGTGCAGACTCCCTCCCATACACTCTATATTGTGCAGACTCCCTCCCATACACTCTATATTGTGCAGACTCCCTCCCATACACTCTATATTGTGCAGATTCCCTCCCATACACTCTATATTGTGCAGATTCCCTCCCATACACTCTATATTATGCAGACTCCCTCCCATACACTCTATATTGTGCAGACTTCCTCCCATACACTCTATATTTTGCAGATTCCCATATACTCTATATTGTGCAGACTCCCTCCCATACACTCTATATTGTGCAGACTCCCTCCCATACACTCTATATATTGTGCAGATTCCCATATACTCTATATTGTGAAGACTCCCTCCCATACACTCTATATTGTGCAGACCCCCTCCCATACACTCTATATATTGTGCAGATTCCCATATACTCTATATTGTGCAGACTCCCTCCCATACACTCTATATATTGTGCAGATTCCCATATACTCTATATTGTGCAGACTCCCTCCCATACACTCTATATATTGTGCAGATTCCCATATACTCTATATTGTGCAGACCCCCTCTCATACACTCTATATATTGTGCAGATTCCCATATACTCTATATTGTGCATATTCCCATACACTCTATATTGTGCAGACTCCCATACACTCTATATTGTGCAGACTCCCATACACTCTATATTGTGCAGACTCCCATACACTCTATATTGTGCAGACTCCCATACACTCTATATTGTGCAGACTCCCTCCCATATACCCTATATATTGTGCAGATTCCCATATTCTCTATATTGTGCAGATTTCCATACTCTCTATATTGTGCAGATTCCCATACTTTCTATATTGTGCAGACTCCCATACTCTCTATATTGTGCAGACTCCCTCCCATATACTCTATATTGTGCAGATTCCCATACTCTCTATATTGTGCAGACTCCCATACTCTCTATATTGTGCAGATTCCCATACTCTTTATATTGTGCAGATTCCCATACTCTCTATATTGTGCAGACTCCCATACTCTCTATATTGTGCAGATTCCCATACTCTTTATATTGTGCAGATTCCCATACTCTCTATATTGTGCAGATTCCCATACTCTCTATATTGTGCAGATTCCCATACTCTCTATATTGTGCAGACTCCCATACTCTCTATATTGTGCAGATTCCCATACTCTTTATATTGTGCAGATTCCCATACTCTCTATATTGTGCAGATTCCCATACTCTCTATATTGTGCAGACTCCCATACTCTCTATATTGGGCAGACTTCAAAACTTTATATAGTGCGGATTACTATACTCTCTATATTGTGCATACTCCCATACTCTCTATTTTGTGCAGTTTCCCATACCCTCTATATTGTGTAGATTCTCATACTCTCTATATTGTGCAGACTCCCATACTCTCTATTTTGTGCAGTTTCCCATACCCTCTATATTGTGTAGATTCTCATACTCTCTATATTGTACAGATTCCCATACCCTCTATATTGTGCAGATTCCCATACCCTCTATATTGTGCAGATTCCCATACTCTCTATATTGTGCAGACTCCCATACTCTCTATTTTGTGCAGTTTCCCATACCCTCTATATTGTGTAGATTCTCATACTCTCTATATTGTACAGATTCCCATACCCTCTATATTGTGCAGATTCCCATACCCTCTATATTGTGCAGATTCTCATACTCTCTATATTGTGCAGATTCTCATACTCTCTATATTGTGCAGATTCCCATACTCTCTATATTGTGCAGATTCCCATACTCTCTATATTGTGCAGATTCCCATACTCTCTATATTGTGCAGATTCCCATACTCTCTATATTGTGCAGATTCCCATACTCTCTATATTGTGCAGATTCCCATACTCTCTATATTGTGCAGATTCCCATACACTCTATATTGTGCAGATTCCCATACTCTCTATATTGTGCAGATTCCCATACTCTCTATATTGTGCAGATTCCCATACTCTCTATATTGTGCAGATTCCCATACTCTCTATATTGTGCAGATTCCCATACTCTCTATATTGTGCAGATTCCCATACTCTCTATATTGTGCAGATTCCCATACTCTCTATATTGTGCAGATTCCCATACTCTCTATATTGTGCAGATTCTCATACTCTCTATATTGTGCAGATTTCTATACTCTCTATATTGTGCAGATTTCCATACATATTATTATTATTATCGGTTATTTGTAGAGCGCTATAAACAGATAGCGCTCTACAGATTCTGCAGCGCTATAAACAAGGAGGAGTACAACAACATTTTAGATTTCTATTCACTGAAAATAGATGCATTTGTAGAATTGAAAAGAAAAAGAAATTGTAATATTTAAAAGTGAAGAGTGCTATTTGCATGCAAAACAAGAAATAGAGCGCAAAGGAGATTTAAGTGTAGTTTTATTAGTATACAATGACACGCATAATATTATCTACTCACATTGAGTTAGACTATTCAAGCCCATAAAGTGTTAAAACCCTGGCAGACTGCTCACACACCCAAATAAGACTGCTGTTAAACATCTCTCGCTAACCGTCTGTACTCAGGGATATCCGGATTCACAACAGAGTAACAGTTGCAGTATTGAGGCAATGGAATTGTGGCAGCTAATGTGCGAATCACCCTATTGGTGATAATGTAACTAATGACCCCAATGCGTTTCTCCCAGTAATTGCTGGGCTTTCTCAAGAGGAATGTCGTATGCCGGCTTCTCCTAATGGTTGATCTTTTATAGTGCCGTCAAAGTCTTACCCGCTCCTGGGGGTGTGTAACTGATTGGCCGCTATTGGTTAATCTGTGGACCAATCTAAATCATCATTTCTAGGGGGGTGTAGTGAAATGGCGTGCTGTAATCCAGCTAAAACGGAATAGTGCCTCTGCCATATTCAATGTAAACAAAAAATATAAAACATTAAAAATGTTTGTTTCTATGAAATCCTAACTCTAATACACAAAGATGAGATTAAATAATACATTTCTTAATGCTTATCGAATTACGAATATAGAAATACATTTATAAAAGCATATAAATATAATATATACTAAAAGTTGAATATATATAAATATATATATATATATATATATATATATATATATATATATATATATGAAAAATATATATACTATAAAACAAAACTAACATACCAATTGATCAAAAATTGCAATTTAAAAGAACCTAATATAATTAAAAAAAAAAAATCATGTTTAAAAGAACTGAATTAATGGGCTAAATATGTTCCAAATCATGTTCTAATTTACATATAAGCTGCCACATCGATATCTACTGTATATTTAGTCCTAGAGGATGTAAACGTTTGAGCTTATATATCCAATAAGTTTCCAATTTTCTTAATTCTAATAGTCTATTGTGTCTTGTTGGTGCCACCCACCCTATGACTTGCACTTTTAAAGATTCAGGGTTACTGTTATGGTGTTCTAAAAAATGTTTGGACATATTATGTTTGCCTAATTTTTCTTTAATGCCATAAATGTGCTCATTCACCCTAAGCCTGATCTGTCGTTTTGTGCGGACCACATAAATTAGGCCACACCCACATTCTAACAAATAGACTACAAAGGTGGATTCACAATTACTTTTAAAATCAATTTCACATTTATCAGTACTATCTGCATTTTTGAAATGTTTAAACCTATTTACATGTTTGCACGTTACCTCTTGGTTTCGCATATTTTAAAGTGCCCTTCCAATTAGCCAACCAACTATCCCCCTGAGTTTTTGTGGTTTTTATTGCCTTCAATCTACTAGGTGCTAAAAGGTTTTTGAGACTTTTCCCTTTTTTGAATGTAATATTCGGCTTATCACTTAAATGGGGTCCTAGCACGGGATCAGCCTTCTTGTTGGTGAGTGATAGTTGCAGCCTTATAAGATGCATGTGATGAAAATATATAGGGCTAGATTACAAGTGGTGCGCTAATTAATGCTCCAGTTCGAGTGTTTATTGCACTAGAAGTAAGCTTTTTGCTCACGTCGGGTTGCGCACATTTTATGAGTTGAAAATAAATTGTTTTCACTCACGCGCTAACCTAACAAGTGCAAAAAGCAGAACTTAGAAATTGCGTACACGTTCACGTAGTCTCCCATAGAAGTAGAAAGAAAAAAGTGGAAAAAAACCTAAAACCATACTCACGCGCAAACCCTAGCGCATTGTCTCAGGAAAACATGAATATTTCTCATTACAATTATCTTCACATTGCAGAATATGTTCTAATTATTCATAAATACATATTTTGTACATATATATGATGGTATTTTGGTTACAATATATATCTATACCTATAAATCTATATGATTATATAATGGTATAGATATATACAGATAAACAGTATATAGGAATATCTATTTATAAATACTTAGAACATATTCTGCTATGTACAGAATGTGAAATATTTACAGTAAATACATAGCTGAAACCCTTATTAAAAATGAATATTGTATATATGGTTTTTTTTCATGTTTTCCTCTACCAAAGGGCTCCAATGCACTTATATATAGGTCTTATGTGTGTACATATATATGTTTTTATTTGTGAATAAATGTATACACATATAAATCCATGTGTACACATATATAGAGATGTATATGTATATATCTCAATGTTAAAGGGACATGAAACACAATTTTTTCTTTTGTGATTTAGAAAGAGCATGCAATTTTAAACAACTTTCCAATTTACTTCTATTATTTTCTATTACTTCTAATTTGCTTCATTCTCTTGAAATCCTTTGTTGAAAAGTATGTCTAAATATGCTCTGCTGCAGCTGATTGGAGGCTGCACATAGATGCCTCGTGTGATTGGCTCACCCATGTGCATTGCTATTTCTTCAACAAAGGATATCTGAAGAATGAAGCTAATTAAATAATAGAAGTAAATTGGAATGTTGTTTGAAATTGTATTCTCTGTCTGAATCATGGGAAAAAAAATTTGGATTTCATGTCCCTTTAACCCCTTGAGTGCTAATGACGGCTCTGAGCCGTCACAAATTGTCTCAGTCAGGTGCTAATGACGGCTCAGAGCTGTCACTAGCACTCTCCCACTTTAAGGGAGATCTGGGGGCTCCCACCGGCTCCTACCCCAACGATCGGGCCTGCATAATGACAGGCATTGCCGGGGCTTCACGTTACACGTGGTGACGTCACGCGCAATGACGTGATGACGTCACCGAGCAACTTTATTTAACATTTAACAATGTTAAATATAGGAGCAGGGGGCATGCTGTTTAGAAGCTTGTATCTCAGGCATCTAAGCAGCTACAGACCCCCAAGACCCACTGTTGGAAAGGTAATCGCCTAACCTTTCCAACAGTGTAAGTCTTGGGGATCTGAAATATAAAAAAGTAAAGTTAAAAAAAATATATTTTTAAAAGTATAAAATAAAATAAAAACTTTAAAAAACCTTAGCACCCAGGTGGGAAAGTGCTTAGCACTCAAAGGAACCCACTTTTTTTCTTTTGTGATTCAGATAGAGCATGACATTTTAAGCAACTTTCTAATTTACTCCTATCATCAAATTTTCTTCATTCTCTTGGTATCTTTATTTGAAATGCAAGAATGTAAGTTTAGATGCCGGCCCATTTTTTGTAAACAACTGCTGATTGCTGATTGGTGGATAAATTCATCCACCAATAAAAAAGTGCTGTCAAGAGTTCTGAACCAATAAAAAAGCTTAGATGCCTTCTTTTGCAAAAACAAATAGCAAGAGAACGAAGAAAAATTAATAATAGGAGTATATTAGAAAGTTGCTTAAAATCGCATGCTCTGTTTGAATCACGAAAGAAAAAATTTGGGTTCAGTGGCCCTTTAAAGGTCCTTTGCCTGCCTTTTTTTTTTCTAACACCTGAGATCTCATATCTTTGAGTCCTTATAACTTTTGTGTGCAATTTTTTTAAAAATAATTTTATAATATAGTTTTATTATGAGAGTAACCGTACTTACGTAAAGTATTTTTTATGTGTTTTGTGCAGCTTTTTTGTTTTGCAAAACTTTTAGCCAGTGTTCTCTGGTAATAATTGTAGCGTAAATTGTGATTGCACTCACGCAATTACGATTACTTCCGACTCATAATACAAGCGATAAGCCCGATGAGCACAAACACCCACGATAAACCTATTATCGCTCACGCGCAAACATTTGCGCTCTACTCATAATTTAGCCCATAATGTCTTATAAATCTACTAAACTTGCTGTATTTCTCTGTATATTTTATGCTTACAAATCATTTTAATGCAGGGGAGAGTTAGTCATTTTAAAGGTAATGTTTTATAATAATTATTATTAGTGTCTATTACATGCATTTTTCTGAAAATTGGTGTATACTGTCCCTTTAAAACTGTACCAGGGACAACTGGTTTCCATTGCCCTTTCTATAGCCAGGGTTGGCTCTAGATTGGTTTTTGTGTTTCTTTAATATGGAATGTGAGCCGAAGAATTTAAGGAACAGAGGGACAGCTTCAAAGATTGTCATTTAACATGGAATGTAGCCTGAGGAACGCAAGAAATTGAGGAATCTCTTCTAACGTCCCATATCTCTCACCAACCTGTACAACAAGAATGTCAGTGCTAAAATGTTCTATAATGCATATGAAAGAGCACTAGTTAAACCTTTTTGTTGTTGTACGTTATCCTTTTTTTCTACATTGAAAAGTAATACACTTAGTAACTTTGTAAGAAGCTAACGTTTTGTGCACGTCGGGTAGCTCTTGTATTATAAGTTGCAAGTAAAAAGTTTGTGCATGAGCGAAAACCAATGCGAGCAAAGAGTTGAGTTTTAATGGAGCGTGCAAGCTAAAAAAACAAACACCCATACTTGCGTGCTAACCTGAACTGAGCTATTAATATATATTACACATTCCAATATTCTTCACACTGAAATCTATGTAATATTTATATTTAAATATATATTTCTTTATACATCTGAATATATACCAATACCTGTATATATTTATATAGGTATAGATATATATTAAAAAAAATATTCAGCTATATACAGAAATATATATGGGAATATAAATATTTTTTTTTCCTATGTGAAGAATGGTTTAGGTCTAAAGTGGTAGCGGGTTACTACACTTGAAGACAGTTATCTTAAGGCATGCTATGCAAATGTTAAATATAAAAATAATATAAAAAAATATTAATAATAATTATTAATAATTATTTAACGGCCAGATTACGAGTTTTGCGTTATGAGAGGCTCGGTAATAACTTGCAAGTTATTTCCAACGCTCACCTTTAATAGCGCTGCTATTACAGGTTTGCAAAAACCCGGCGTTAGCGGGCAATATGGCAGCGTTGAGCTCCATACCACACACAAATACCAGCGCTGCTTTGAGCTGGTTTTACGTGCTCGTGCACGATTTCCCCATAGACATCAATGGAGAGAGCAGGCTAAAAAAAAAAGCCTAACACCTGCAATAAAGGAGCTTAAAGCTTCGTAATGCAGCCCCATTGATTCCTATGGGGAAAGAAAAGTTATATTTACACCTAACACCCTAACATAAACCCTGAGTCTAAACACCCCTAATATGCTGCCCCCGACATCGCTGACACCTACATTACACTTATTAACCCCTGATCTGCCGCCCCCAATGTCGCTGCAGCCTACCTACACTTATTAACACCTAATCTGCCTCCCCCAACGTCGCCGCCACCTACATTACAGTTATTAACCCCTAATCTGCCACCCCCGACATCGCAGCCACCTACATTATACTTATTAACCCCTAATCTGCTGCCCCCGACATCGCCACCACTTACATTACACTTATTAACCCCTAATCTGCCACCCCTAACATTGCAGCCACCTACATTACACTTATTAACCCCTAATCTGCCACCCCCGACATCACCGCCACCTACATTACACTTATTAACCCCTAATCTGCCATCCCAACATTGCCGCCACCTACATTACACTTATTAACCCCTAATCTGCCGCCCCCAATGTCGCCGCCACCTACCTACACTTATTAACCCCTAATCTGCCGTCCCCAACGTCGCCGCCACCGCCACTATACTAAAGTTATTAACCCCTAAACCTCTGGCCTCCCACATCACCAACACTAAATAAATATATTAACCCCTAAACCAAACACTAAGTCTAACCCTAACTTTAATATAATTCAAATAAATCTAAACAAAACTTACTATCATTACCTAACTAATTCCTATTTAAAACGAAATACCTATAAAATACACCCTAAGCTAACTACAATATAACTAATAGTGACATTGTAGCTATCTTAGGTTTTATTTTTATTTCACAGCTAAGTTTATATTTATTTCAACTAGGTAGACTAGTTAGTAAATAGTTATTAACTATTTACTAACTACCTAGTTAAAATAAATACAAATTTACCTGTAAAATAAAACCTAACCTGTCTTACAGTAAAAACATTACACTAAAATTAAATAAATTACATTAATTAAATACAATTAACTAAATTACAAAAAAAACCCACTAAATTACACAAAATAAAAAAAGAAATTATCAAATATTTAAACTAATTACAACTAATCTAATAGCCCCATCAAAATAAAAAACCCTAGCCTAAACTAAACTGACAATGGCCCTGAAAAGGACCTTTTGCGGGGCATTGCCCCAAAGAAATCAGCTCTTTTACCTGTTAAAAAAAATACAAACAACCCCCCAACAGTAAAACCCACCACCCACACAACCAAACCCCCCAAATAAATTCCTATCTAAAAAACCTAAGCTCCCCATTGCCCTGAAAAGGGCATTTGGATGGGCATTGCCCTTAAAAGGGCATTTAGCTCTTTTTCTTTGCCCAAACCTCAAATCTAAAAATAAAACCCACCCAATATACCCTTAAAAAAACCTAACACTAACCCCCGAAGATCCACTTACATTTTTTGAAGACCGGACATGCATCCTCATCAAGCCGGGAGAAGTCGTCCTCCAAGCGGGCAGAAGTATTCATCCAGACAGGATCTTCTATCTTCATCCATCCGGCGTGGAGCGGCTCCATCTTCAAGACATCCGGCATGGAGCATCCTCTTCATACAGTCCCAGCCGTACACTGAAGGTTCCTTTAAATGACGTCATCCAAGATGGCGTCCCTTCAATTCCGATTAGCTGATAGAATTCTATCAGCCAATCGGAATTAAAGGTGAAAAAATTATATTGGCTGATGCAATCAGCCAATAGGATTGAGCTTCAATCCTATTGGCTGATAAAATCAGCCAATAGGATGGAGCTTGCATTCTATTGGCTGTTCCAATCAGCCAATAGAATGCGAGCTCAACCCTATTGGCTGATTGGATCAGCCAATAGGATGAAAGCTCAAATTTTTTTCCACCTTAATTCCTATTGGCTGATAGAATTCTATCAGTCAACCGGAATGTAAGGGACGCCATCTTGGATTACGTCATTTAAAGGGAAACTTCATTGTGCAAGAGACGTCGGAAGAAGAGGATTCTCCGCGCCGGATGTCTTGAAGATGGAGCCGCTCCACGCCGGATAGATGAAGATAGAAGATGCCGTCTGAATACTTCTGCCCACTTGGAGGAAGACTTCGGCCCGCTTGGATGAAGACTTCTGCCAGCTTCGCTGAGGACTTCTGCCGCTTGGATGAGGATGGATGTCCGGTCTTCGAAAACTGTGTGGATCTTCGAGGGTTAGTGTTAGGTTTTTTTAAGGGTTTATTGGGTGGGTTTTAATTTTAGGTTAGGGACTTTGGGCTGAAAAAGAGCTAAATGCTCTTTTAATGGCAGTGTCCATACAAATGCCCTTTTCAGGGCAATGGGGAGCTTAGGTTTTTTAGATAGGTTTTTATTTGGGGGGTTTGGTTGTGTGGGTGGTGGGTTTTACTGTTGGAGGGGTGTTTGTATTTTTTTTTTACAGCTAAAAGAGCTGATTTCTTTGGGGCAATGCCCCGCAAAAGGCCCTTTTAAGGGCCATTGGTAGTTTATTTTAGGCTAGGGTTTTTTTTTATTTTGGGGGGATTTTTTATTTTGATAGGGCTATTAGATTAGGTGCAATTAGTTTAAATATTTGATCATTTATTTTTTATTCTGTGTAATTTACACCTAGATTACGAGTTTTGCGTTAGAGGCTATGCGGTGCTAACGAGCAGTTTATGCTCATCGCTCACTTACAGACAGCGCTGGTATTACGGGTTTTTACAAACCCGGCGTTAACCGCAAAAAAGTGATCGTATAGCAAAATTGTGCTCCACATCTCACCTCAATACTAGCGCTGCTTACGTTAGCGGTGAGCTGGCTGAATATGCTTGTGCACGATTTCCCCATAGGAATCGATGGGGGAGAGCCGGCTGAAAAAAAACTAACACCTGCAAAAAAGCAGCGTTTAGCTCCTAACGCAGCGCCATTGATTCCTATGGGGAAAATACATTTATGTCTACACCTAACACCCTAGCATGAACCCCGAGTCTAAACACCCCTAATCTTACACTTATTAACCCCTAATCTGACGCCCCCGACATCGCCGACACCTACATTATATTGATTAACCCCTAATCTGCCGCTTCGGACACCGCCGCCACCTACATTATACTTATGAACCCCTAATCTGCTGCCCCCAACATCGCCGACACCTACATTATATTTATTAACCCCTAATCTGCCACCCCCAATGTCGCCACAACCTACATACACTTCTTAATCCGTAATCTGCCTCCCCCAACGTTGCCGCCACTATATAAAAGTTATTAACCCCTAAATCTAAGTCTAACCCTAACCCTAACACCCCCTAACTTAAATATAATTTAAATAAATCTAAATAAAACTACTATTATTACCTAAATAATTCCTATTTAAAACTAAATACTTACCTATAAAATAAACCCTAAGGCCTAGATTTGGAGTTTTGCGGTAGCCGTGAAAACCAGCGCTGGTTTTAGGCTACCGCCGGTATTTGGAGTCACTCAAAAAAGGGTCTAACGCTCACTTTTCAGCCGCGACTTTTCCATACCGCAGATCCCCTTACGTCATTTGTGTATCCTATCTTTTCAATGGGATCTTTCTAACTCCGGTATTTAGAGTCGTGTCTGAAGTGAGCGTTAGAAATCTAACGACAAAACTCCAGCCGCAGAAAAAAGTCAGTAGTTAAGAGCTTTCTGGCCTAACGCCGGTTCATAAAGCTCTTAACTACTGTGCTCTAAAGTACACTAACACCCATAAACTACCTATGTACCCCTAAACCGAGGTCCCCCCACATCGCCGCCACTCGATTCAATTTTTTTAACCCCTAATCTGCCGACCGCCACCTACGTTATACTTATGTACCCCTAATCTGCTGCCCCTAACACCGCCGACCCCTGTATTATATTTATTAACCCCTAACCTGCCCCCCTCAACGTCGCCGCCAGCTAACTACAATAATTAACCCCTAATCTGCCGACCGCAAAGCGCCGCCAGCTAAGTTATCCCTATGTACCCCTAATCTGCTGCCCCTAACACCGCCGACCCCTGTATTATATTTATTAACCCCTAACCTGCCCCCCACAACGTCGCCGCCAGCTACCTACAATAATTAACCCCTAATCTGCCGACCGCAAAGCGCCGCCACCTACATTATAGCTATGTACTCCTAATCTGCTGCCCCTAACACCGCCGACCCCTATATTATATTTATTAACCCCTAATCTGCCGCCCTCAATGTCGCCTCCACCTGCCTACACTTATTAACCCCTAATCTGCCGACCGGAGCTCACCGCTATTCTAATAAATGTATTAACCCCTAAAGCTAAGTCTAACCCTAACACTAACACCCCCCTAAATTAAATATAATTTAAATCTAACGAAATTAATTAACTCTTATTAAATAAATTATTCCTATTTAAAGCTAAATACTTACCTGTTAAATAAATCCTAATATAGCTACAATATAAATTATAATTATATTCTAGCTATTTTAGGATTTATATTTATTTTACAGGTAACTTTGTATTTATTTTAACCAGGTACAATAGCTATTAAATAGTTAAGAACTATTTAATAGCTACCTAGTTAAAATAATTACAAATTTACCTGTAAAATAAATCCTAACCTAAGTTACAATTAAACCTAACACTACACTAGCAATAAATAAATTAAATTAAATACCTACAATTACCTACAATTAAACCTAACACTACACTATCAATAAATTAATTAAATACAATACCTACAAATAACTACAATGAAATAAACTAACTAAAGTACAAAAAATAAAAAAGAACTAAGTTACGAAAAATAAAAAAATATTTACAAACATAAGAAAAATATTACAACAATTTTAAACTAATTACACCTACTCTAAGCCCCCTAATAAAATAACAAAGACCCCCAAAATAAAAAAATGCCCTACCCTATTCTAAATTACTAAAGTTCAAAGCTCTTTTACCTTACCAGCCCTGAACAGGGCCCTTTACGGGGCATGCCCCAAGAAGTTCAGCTCTTTTGCCTGTAAAAAAAAACATACAATACCCCCCCCCAACATTACAACCCACCACCCACATACCCCTAATCTAACCCAAACCCCCCTTAAATAAACCTAACACTAAGCCCCTGAAGATCTTCCTACCTTATCTTCACCATACCAGGTTCACCGATCGGTCCAGAAGAGCTCCTCCGATGTCCTGATCCAAGCCCAAGCGGGGGGCTGAAGAGGTCCATGATCCGGCTGAAGTCATCATCCAAGCGGGAGCTGAAGAGGTCCATGATCCGGCTGAAGTCTTCATCCAAGCGGGAGCTGAAGAGGTCCATGATCCGGATGAAGTCTTCTATCAACGGCATCTTCAATCTTCTTTCTTCGGAAGGCATCATCTTCCATCCGACGCGGAACATCCTCTTCTCCCGACGCCTACTAGCCGAATGACGGTTCCTTTAAATGACGTCATCCAAGATGGCGTCCCTCGAATTCCGATTGGCTGATAGGATTCTATCAGCCAATCGGAATTAAGGTAGGAAAATTCTGATTGGCTGATGGAATCAGCCAATCAGAATCAAGTTCAATCCGATTGGCTGATCCGATCAGCCAATCAGATTGAGCTCGCATTCTATTGGCTGATCGGAACAGCCAATAGAATGCAAGCTCAATCTGATTGGCTGATCGGATCAGCCAATCGGATTGAACTTGATTCTGATTGGCTGATTCCATCAGCCAATCAGAATTTTCCTACCTTAATTCCGATTGGCTGATAGAATCCTATCAGCCAATCGGAATTCGAGGGACGCCATCTTGGATGACGTCATTTAAAGGAACCGTCATTCCGCTAGTAGGCGTCGGGAGAAGAGGATGTTCCGCGTCGGATGGAAGATGATGGCTCCCGAAGAAAGAAGATTGAAGATGCCGTTGATAGAAGACTTCATCCGGATCATGGACCTCTTCAGCTCCCGCTTGGATGAAGACTTCAGCCGGATCATGGACCTCTTCAGCTCCCGCTTGGATGATGACTTCAGCCGGATCATGGACCTCTTCAGCCCCCCGCTTGGGCTTGGATCAGGACATCGGAGGAGCTCTTCTGGACCGATCGGTGAACCTGGTATGGTGAAGATAAGGTAGGAAGATCTTCAGGGGCTTAGTGTTAGGTTTATTTAAGGGGGGTTTGGGTTAGATTAGGGGTATGTGGGTGGTGGGTTGTAATGTTGGGGGGGGGTATTGTATGTTTTTTTTTACAGGCAAAAGAGCTGAACTTCTTGGGGCATGCCCCGCAAAGGGCCCTGTTCAGGGCTGGTAAGGTAAAAGAGCTTTGAACTTTAGTAATTTAGAATAGGGTAGGGCATTTTTTTATTTTGGGGGGCTTTGTTATTTTATTAGGGGGCTTAGAGTAGGTGTAATTAGTTTAAAATTGTTGTAATATTTTTCTTATGTTTGTAAATATTTTTTTATTTTTTGTAACTTAGTTCTTTTTTATTTTTTGTACTTTAGTTAGTTTATTTCATTGTAGTTATTTGTAGGTATTGTATTTAATTAATTTATTGATAGTGTAGTGTTAGGTTTAATTGTAGGTAATTGTAGGTATTTTATTTAATTTATTTATTGCTAGTGTAGTGTTAGGTTTAATTGTAACTTAGGTTAGGATTTATTTTACAGGTAAATTTGTAATTATTTTAACTAGGTAGCTATTAAATAGTTCTTAACTATTTAATAGCTATTGTACCTGGTTAAAATAAATACAAAGTTACCTGTAAAATAAATATAAATCCTAAAATAGCTATAATATAATTATAATTTATATTGTAGCTATATTAGGATTTATTTAACAGGTAAGTATTTAGCTTTAAATAGGAATAATTTATTTAATAAGAGTTAATTAATTTCGTTAGATTTAAATTATATTTAATTTAGGGGGGTGTTAGTGTTAGGGTTAGATTTAGCTTTAGGGGTTAATACATTTATTAGAATAGCGGTGAGCTCCGGTCGGCAGATTAGGGGTTAATGTTTGAAGTTAGGTGTCGGCGATGTTAGGGAGGGCAGATTAGGGGTTAATACTATTTATTATAGGGTTAGTGAGGAGGATTAGGGGTTAATAACTTTATAATAATAGCGGTGCGGTCCGCTCGGCAGATTAGGGGTTAATAAGTGTAGGCGACGTTGTGGGGGGCAGATTAGGGGTTAATAAATATAATATAGGGGTCGGCAGTGTTAGGGGCAGCAGATTAGGGGTACATAGGGATAATGTAAGTAGCGGCGGTTTACGGAGCGGCAGATTAGGGGTTAAAAATAATATACAGGGGTCAGCGATAGCGGGGGCGGCAGAATAGGGGTTAATAAGTGTAAGGTTAGGGGTGTTTAGACTCGGGGTACATGTTAGGGTGTTAGGTGCAGACGTAGGAAGTGTTTCCCCATAGCAAACAATGGGGCTGCGTTAGGAGCTGAACGCGGCTTTTTTGCAGGTGTTAGGTTTTTTTTCAGCTCAAACAGCCCTATTGTTTCCTATGGGGGAATCGTGCACAAGCACGTTTTTGAGGCTGGCCGCGTCCGTAAGCAACTCTGGTATCGAGAGTTGCAGTGGCGTTAAATATGCTCTACGCTCCTTTTTTGGAGGCTAACGCTGACATTATATGGACTCTCAATACCAGAGTTATTTTAAAGGTGCGGCCAGAAAAAAGCCGGCGTTAGCTACGCGGGTCGTTACCGACAAAACTCTAAATCTAGCCGTAAGATAGCTACAATATAACTAATAGTTACATTGTAGCTAGCTTAGGGTTTATTTTTATTTTACAGGCAAGTTTGTATTTATTTTAACTAGGTAGAATAGTTACTAAATAGTTATTAACTATTTACTAACTACCTAGCTAAAATAAATACAAAAGTACCTGTAAAATAAAACCTAACCTAAGTTACAATTACACCTAACACTACACTATAATTAAATGAATTCCCTAAATTAAATACAAATTAATAAAATTATCTAAAGTACTAAAAAAACAAACACTAAATTACAGAAAATATTAAACAAATTACAAGATTTTTAAACTAATTACACCTAATCTAATCACCCTAACAAAATAAAGTCCCCCCAAAATAAAAAAAGCCCTACCCTACACTAAAATTACAAATAGCCCTTAAAAGAGCCTTTTAAATAACTTGAGTAGGGTTAGGTTTTTAAATATGTAATATAGTTAATTTAATTGTTAGTTTAATGTAATTTTAGTATAATAGTTATGGTAGGTTAATTAATAGCTAATATAGTTTATTTTAATTCTAAAGGTAAGTTTAAATTTATTATAATATAGGGATGAAGTAATTATAATGTAAAGTTAGCGGGTTGTTAGGTTTAGGGGTTAATAGCTTAATTTAGTTTATGGCGATGTGGGGGGCTGGCAGTTTAGAGGTTAATAGGTTTAGTTAAGGGTAGTGATGTGGGAGGCCAGGGGTTTAGGAGTTAATACATTTATTTAGTTGCGGAGGGGTCCGGGGAAAGACGGGATAGGGGTTAATAACTTTATTAGAGTTGTGGTGGGCTCCGGGAGCGGAGGGATAGGGGTTAATACATTTATTTAGTTGCAGTGGGCTCCGGGGGCGGCGAGATAAGGGTTAATACATTTATTTAGCTGCGGCGGTGTCGGGGAGCGGCGGGATAGAGGTTAATAACATTATGTAGGTGGCGGCGATGTCAGGGGCGGCAGATTAGGGGTGTTTAGACTTGGGTTTATGTTAGGGTGTTAGGTGTAAACGTAACTTTTATTCTAGCATAGAAATCAATGGGATATCGGGCAGCAACGAACATGAGCTTTCGCTGCTTTCAGACTCCCATTGATTCCTATGGCATCCGCGGCCTCCAGGGTGGAGGGTTGAAAGCCAGGTACACTGGGCCGGAATAGTGGAGAGCGTACCGGTTAGAAGTTTGATAACTTGCAAAAGTTGTCAGATAGTGCCAAATTTGTATTCGGAACATCTGTAATGACGTAAGCATTGATCTGTGTCGGATAGAGACAGGCGGATCGTATGTTACGTCACAAATTTCAACTTTTGCCGGTCTCTAAGCTTTTATAAATGGGTTGAATCATGCTCGTCATAATTACGCTGCGGAATTCCAGTGTATTTGTGGTTGACGGCTTGATAAATATCCCTCTTAGACGCTTCCCTGTTCCAAATGAAGCTTCTCTCTGTAGCTAATAAAGTTTACCTTGTGATTTTAGGAAAAATTAAAAACTCTGCATCAGAGTAGCATTCATAAGAATATAATAAATATAGGAGAAACATGTACTATAGATTTCTGTTGTTTAATTAAAAGTGATAAGAAAACCCATGGAAACATGATATATATCCTAAGCTAATAAGATAATGACAAGAGTATACATGTACAATACAGTATACAGCTATTCATAAATAGCGTTTTAGTAAAATCAGAAAGCTTATTAACTTGTTAAGAGCCCCAATACCATTGCATAGAAGGTTGACACTATGGCATCAATTTATCAAGCCGTCAACCGCAAATACGCTGGAATTCCGCAGCGTATTTGTGGCGAGCCTGATTCCCCTTAGTTATCAAACCCTACAGACCGGCAAAAGTAGAATTTTGTGACGTAACATACGATCCGCCAGACTCAGTCCGACACAGATTGATGCTTACGTCATTACAGATGTTCCGAATGCAAATTCGGCACAATCTGACTACTTTTGCTAGTTATCAAATTTCTACCAGGTACGCTCGCCACTATTCCGGCCCAGTGTACCTGGTTTTCAATCCGCTGCCCTGGAGGCGGCGGATGCCATAGGAATCAATGGGAGTCTGAAAGCAGCGAAAGCTCATGTTCGCTGCTGCCCAATATCCCATTGATTCCTATGGTAACGTTTACACCTAACACCCTAACATGTACCCCGAGTCTAAACACCCCTAATCTGCCCCCCTACACCGCTGCCACCTACATTATACTTATTAACCCCTAATCTGCCCCCCTACACCGCTGCCACCTACATTATACTTATTAACCCCTAATCTTCCGCCCCGACACCGCCACCACCTACATTATACTTATTAACCCCTAATCTGCTGCCCCGACACCGCCGCCACCTACATAAAGTTATTAACCCCTAATCTGCCCCCCCCACACCGCCGCCACCTACATAATACTTATTAACCCCTAATCTGCCACCCCTACACTGCCGCCACTATATTAAATTTATTAACCCCTAAACCTAAGTCTAACCCTAACCCTAACACCCCCTAACTTAAATATAATTAAAATAAATCTAAATAAATATTCCTATCATTAAATAAATTATTCCTATTTAAAACTAAATACTTACCTATAAAATAAACCCTAAGCTAGCTACAATATAACTAATAGTTACATTGTAGCTAGCTTAGGGTTTATTTTTATTTTACAGGCAAGTTTGTATTTATTTTAACTAGGTACAATAGTTACTAAATAGTTATTAACTATTTAATAACTTCCTAGTTAAAATAAATACAAATATACCTGTAAAATAAAACCTAACCTAAGTTACAATTACACCTAACACTACACTATAATTAAATACATTCCCTAAACTAAATACAATTAAATACAATTAAATAAAATTATCTAAAGTACAAAAACCCCCCACTAAATTACAGAAAATAATAAGCAAATTACAAGATTTTTAAACTAATTACACCTAATCTAATCCCCCTAAAGAAATAAAAAAGCCCCCTCAAAATAAAAAAGCCCTACCCTACACTAAATTACAAATAGCCCTTAAAAGGGCCTTTTGCGGGGCATTGCCCCAAAGTAATCAGCTCTTTTAGCTGTAAAAATAGTACAAATGCCCCCCCAACATTAAAACCCACCACCCACACAACCAACCCTACTCTAAAACCCACCCAATTATCCCTTAAAAAAAACCTAACACTAATCCCTTGAAGATCACCTTACCGGGAGAAGTCTTCACCCATCCGGCCGAAGTCCTCAACGAAGCCGGCAGAAGTGGTCCTCCAGACGGGCAGAAGTGGTCCTCCCGATGGGCAGAAGTCTTCATCTAGACGGCATCTTCTATCTTCATCCATCCGGCGCGGAGCGGCTCCATCTTCTAGACATCCGACGCGGAGCCAATAGGATGTTTCCTACCTTAATTCCGATTGGCTGATAGAATTCTATCAGCCAATCGGAATTGAAGGGACGCCATCTTGGATGACGTCACTTAAAGGAACCGTCATTGTTCAAGAAGACGTCGGATGAAGAGGATGCTCCGTATCGGATGTCTAGAAGATAGAGCCGCTCCGCACCGGATGGATGAAGATAGAAGATGCCGTCTGGATGAAGACTTCTGCTCGTCTGGAGGACCACTTCGCCCGGCTTGGATGAAGACTTCTCCCGGCTTCGTTGAGGACTTCGGCCCGGTTGGGTGAAGACTTCTCCCGGTAAGGTGATCTTCAAGGGGTCAGTGTTAGGTTTTTTTAAGGGGGTATTGGGTGGGTTTTAGAGTAGGGTTGGTTATGTGGGTGGTGGGTTTTAATGTTGGGGGGCATTTGTGCTTTTCTTTACAGGTAAAAGAGCTGATTACTTTGGGGCAATGCCCCACAAAAGGCCCTTTTATTTTAAAGGGCTATTTGTAATTTAGTGTAGGGTAGGGCTTTTTTTATTTTGGGGGGCTTTTTTATTTTGTTAGGGGGATTAGATTAGGTGTAATTAGTTTAAAAATCTTGTAATTTGTTTATTATGTTCTGTAATTTAGTGTTTTGTTTTTTTGTACTTTAGATAATTTTATTTAATTTTATTTAATTGTATTTAATTTAGGGAATCAATTTAATTATAGTGTAGTGCTAGGTGTAATTGTAACTTAGGTTAGGTTTTATTTTACAGGTAAATTTGTATTTATTTTAACTAGGTAGTTAGTAAATAGTTAATAACTATTTAGTAACTATTCTACCTAGTTAAAATAAATACAAACTTGCCTGTAAAATAAAAATAAACCCTAAGCTAGCTACAATGTAACTATTAGTTATATTGTAGCTAGCTTATGGTTTATTTTATAGGTAAGTATTTCTTTTTAAATAGGAATAATTTAGTTAATGATAGGAATTGTATTTAGATTTATTTAAATTATATTTAAGTTAGTGGGGGTTAGGGTTAGACTTAGGTATAGGGGTTAATCAATTTCATATAGTGGCAGTGACGTTGGGGGCGGCAGATTAGGGGTTAATAAATGTATGTAGGTAGGTGGCGGCGGCGGTGTAGGGGGGGTAGATTAGGGGTTAATAAGTATAATGTAGGTGGCGGTGGGCTCCGGGAGTGGCGGTTTAGGGGTTAAACACTTTATTTAGTTGCGGTGGGGTCCGTGAGCGGCGGTTTATGGGTTAATACATTTATTAGAGTTGCAGTGGGCTCCGGGAGTGGCGGGATAGGGGGTAAACAGTATAGTATAGTGTGGGTGTTTAGTGACAGGGTACCAATAAAGCTGGGAAAAAGCAGAAGAGCAGCGAGATAGATGACTGTTAGTTAACAACAGTCCACTGCTCATCGCACTGTACTTGGTGCGTGGCGTTTTGACAGCTTTTTTGATAATTTTGGAGAACGTATTCAGGTCCGCGGCAGCGATGTTAGGCGATCTTAGGCGAGTGTATTGGTGCCGTCGAATGCAAGTAAGTTGACGGCTTGATAAGTAGATGCCTATGTACATTACAAGGGGGATTTTACCTAACAGTCTGTGTTTTGCCTACAGGTGAGGTAGTAGAGGATGTCACTAAATATAGCAGGGACGAGCTGCCAGCTGAAGTGACAACACCAACTTATTCTAAAGATGAGGATGATTTTCTAAAATCTATCATCCCAGTTTACAAGTTCGGGAAGAGCAATGGCGAAATCGTTGTTCCGTTTCTTGTTGGTGCAATTATTTCTCTAATTGTGATAGGATTCACGTAAGTACCGAAATCTCATTTATTATTTATCATCATCAATAAGTACAAATTGTAAATGTAAGGCTAAGTTTAACTCAACATGGTCTATATTTAGTGTACAAAACCTATTAGTGTCATAGGGTAGTCAGTGACATACGTATATATAAATATATATATATATATATACATATATCAACTGAAGATGAAAAGCGCACTCCCACTCGCTAGTGAAATAAGGACCAGGGTGCAATAAGTTCCAAATAACAAAGTCCAATGATTGCACTCTCTGGATTTAACACACAGCAAACTTTAATGTGAACGTTTTCGGAGCATTCACTCCTTCCTCAGACAAGGAAGGAGTGAATGCTCCGAAAACGTTCACATTAAAGTTTGCTGTGTGTTAAATCCAGAGAGTGCAATCATTGGACTTTGTTATACATGTATATATATATATATATATATACACATATATATGTATCCTCAGCAGTGAGGTATAATACTCACACTATTCAGTACAACGCATGATGTGACATTTTTATACACATTTAAAGACCTGAGACTGAGGTTACTTGTCACTGTAAAAGCTTTAGCAGGTAGGTTTCATATAAAGAGCCTCAACTAATCTTAAATAAAACATATCACACTTACTCAAGTAGATTAAGCAACAAAGTAAAGTCATAATGTAAGTCACAGTCTGTAAGTGATTTAATACTAATAAAATAAAACCTTTCTTTGCAGGTGTCAGTACTTCAAGCGGAAGGGTCAGAAGAAAGACAGTGTCACCAGCATGGAAGAAGGGATACCAAGTGAGGAGGAAGAGGAGTCCAGCACTGAGCATTTTTCTGCCCTAGAGGGGTAACTCCTCTTTCAAATTAGCCTGTAAATATCATATGGCCAATGTAACACAGCAGTTAGAAAACTGTAAATAAATATAGATATAATTCTGTACTAGATATTCTTGTTTTTATTTGTATTTCCCCCCCCCCCCTCCAGAAACCACCCAGTGATGTTTGTGCTACCAGTGATATGATTAGCATTGTGGAGACATTTTTATTTTATCAAGAAAGCATCTTAAATAATTAACAATCACCGAGATTACGAGTTTTGCGTTAGAGGCTGTGCGGTGCTAACGAGCCGTTTATGTTCACCGCTCACTTACAGACAGCGCTGGTATTACGAGTTTTTGTAAACCAGACAAGAAGTGAGTGTTGAGCAAAATTTTGCTCATTACCGCACTCCAATACCAGCGCTGCTTACATTAGTGGTGAGCTGGTGTAATGTGCTTGTGCACGATTTCCCCATAGGAAACAATGGGGAGAGCCGGCTGAAAAAAAGTCTAACACCTGCAAAAAAGCAGCGTAAAACTCCTTCACGCAGCCCCATTGATTCCTATGGGGAAACAAATTTTATGTCTACACCTAACACCCTAACATGAACCCCGAGTCTAAACACCCCTAATCTTACACTTATTAACCCCTAATCTGCAGCCCCCGACATCGCCGACACCTACATTATACTTATGAACCCCTAATCTGCTGCCCCCAACATCGCCGAACCCTACATTATATTTATTAACCACTAGTCTGCTACCCCAAATGTCGCCGCAACCTACCTACACTTATTAACCCCTAATCTGCCGCCCCAACGTCGCCACCACTACAATAAACATATTAAACCCTAAACCGCCGTACTCCCACCTCGCCACTATATTAAAGTTATTAACCCCTAAACCTATGTCTAACCCTAAACCTAACACCCCTTAACGTAAATATAATTAAAAGAAATCGAAATAAAAATTCCTATCATTAACTAAATTATTCCTATTTAAAACTAAATACTTACCTATAAATTAAACCCTAAGCTAGCTACAATATAACTAATAGTTACATTGTAACTAGCTTAGGGTTTATGTTTATTTTACAGGCAAGTTTGTATTTATTTTAACTAGGTAGAATAGTTACTAAATAGTTATTAACTATTTACTAACTACCTAGCTAAAATAAATACAAAAGTACCTGTAAAATAAAACCTAACACTACACTATAATTAAATTAATTCCCTAAATTAAATACAATTAAATAAAATTATCTAAAGTACAAAAAACCAAACACTAAATTACAGAAAATAATAAACAAATTACAAGATTTTTAAACTAATTACACCTAATCACCCTAACAAAATAAAAAAGCCCCCCCCCCAATAAAAAAAGCCCTACCCAAAAAAACCTAAGTCTAACCCTAACCCCCACTAACTTAAATATAATTTAAATCAATCTAAATAAAATTACTACAGTTAACTAAATAATTCCTATTTAAAACTAAATACTTACCTATAAAATAAACCCTAAGCTAGCTACAATATAACTAATAGTTACATTGTAGCTAGCTTAGGGTTTATTTTTATTTTACAAAATAAAAAAGCCACCCCAAAATAAAAAAAAAGCCCTACCCTACACTAAATTACAAATAGCCCTTAAAAGGGCCTTTTGCGGGGCATTGCCCCAAAGTAATCAGCTCTTTTACCTGTAAAAAAAATTACAAATCCCCCCCAACATTAAAACCCACCACCCACACAACCAACCCTACTCTAAAAACCACCCAATACCCCCTTAAAAAAAACTAACACTAACCCCTTGAAGATCACCTTACCGGGAGAAGTTTTCATCCAACCGGGCCGAAGTCCTCAACGAAGCCGGGAGAAGTCTTCATCCAAGCCGGGCAAAGTGGTCCTCCAGACGGGCATGAGTCTTCATCCAGACGGCATCTTCTATTTTCATCCATCCGGCGCGGAGCGGGTCCATCTTCAAGACATCCGACGCTGAGCATTCTCTTCATCCGACGGCTCTTCTGGAATGAAGGTTCCTTTAAATGATGTCATCCAAGATGGCGTCCCTTCAATTCCGATTGGCTGATAGAATTCTATCAGCCAATCGGAATTAAGGTAGAAAAAATCCTATTGGCTGATTGAAGTTCAATCCTATTGGCTGATCCAATCAGCCAATAGGGTTGAGCTGGCATTCTATTGGCTGTTCCAATCAGCCAATAGAATGCCAGCTCAATCCTATTGGCTGATTGCATCAGCCAATAGGATTTTTTCTACCTTAATTCTGATTGGCTGATAGAATTCTATCAGCCAATCGGAATTGAAGAGATGCCATCTTGGATGACGTCATTTAAAGGAACCTTCATTCCAGAAGAGCCGTCGGATGAAGAGGATGAGAGCAGGAGTGAGGATGGAAGACAGGGAGGGTATTAGATGGTAAGGGATAGGGTGGAGTGGGCAGGTAGTGAGGCGTGAGGAAAATAGTAACAAAGAGACTTATTTCTCAGTGGCTGGATGGAAAATGCAGAGGGAGTAACTGGGCCTGTTGCTGGAAGATTGCAGGTTGATGTTGGGATGTTGTTTCGTATAGTATGTGTCTTGTTTAAAAAGTAGTCTGCCAGGTTTTGAGCACTAAAGAGAGACGGGGGTGCAGGTGGGTAGAGGAGAGAGTTAACAGTGGAGAAGAGTCATTTAGGGTTTGAGGAAAGAGTAGATATGAGAGAAGAGAAGTAGGTTTGTTTGGCTAAGTAAAGGACAGAGGTGTATGAATGAAGAATAAACTTATAGTGTATGAAATCAGAATAAACTTAGAGTGTATGAAATCAGATTCAGAATGAGTTTTTCTCAAGGCACGCTCAGCTGTACGGGAGCATTTTTGCAAATAGCGTGTTTACTGAGAGTGCCAGGGCTGTAACTGACAACGTGATGTTTTGCGCAGTTGGGGAGGGGCAAGTGTGTCTAGTGCAGAGAAGAGAGTTTTGTTATAGTGGGCTGTAGCGAGATCAGGACAGGTTATAGTGGAAGTGTGAGGGAGATCTTGAATGATTTTTGAAAATTGGAGCGGATCCACAGCGTGTAGATTTCTACAAGTGTGGGGGGTGGAATGCAGAAGTGGGTTAGCTGTTATAAGGGCTGAAGTTAGGGGATGTGGGGGTGTTAGAAAGAAAAGGCACTGAAAATGTAGCCACCAATCAGCAAGTGCTATCCAGGGTTCTGAACCAAAAAATGGTCTGGCTCCTAAGCTTACATTCCTGCTTTTCAAATAAAGATACCTAGAGAACAAAGAAAACTTGATAAATGGAGTACATTAGAAATCTGCTTAAAATTGCTGCTTTATCTCAATCATGAAAGAAAACATTTGTGTTTCATATCCCTTTAAATGTATGAAATCCATAGCAATGCTGTTGCACAACAAGGTACATGTAAGACATATAGAGGGATATTTATCAAGCCGTCAACCGCAAAAAACGCTGGAATTCTGCAGCGTAATTCGCCTCATTTATCAAAGCCTACAGACCGGCATGGGAGTCTGAAAGCAGCGAAAGCTCATGTTCGATGCTGCCTGATATCGCATTGATTTCTATGCTAGAATAAAAGTAACGTTTACACTCTCTACGTATTCACAAGAGCTGCTGGGGCAACACCGCCCCCTGCAGACTCGTGGCCAATGGGCCGCCAGCAGGGAGGTGTCAATCAACCTGATCGTACTCGATCGGGTTGAATTGTGGCGATTCCTGTCCGCCTCATCTGAGCAGGCGGACAGGGTTATGGAGCAGCGGTCTTTAGACCGCTGCTCCATAACTTGTGTTTCTGGCGAGTCTGAAGACTCACCAGAAACACAGGCCCTCAAGCTCCGTTCGGAGCTTGATAAATGGGCCTCATGGTCTAATAAAAATACATTCACAGTACAGTTACACTCATATTAACACTGTCTAATAAATATACATTACACAGTACACTTACACACATAATAACACTGTCTAATAAACATACATTACACAGTACAGTTACACTCATAATAACACTATCTAATAAATATACATTACACAGTACAGTTACACTCATATTAACACTGTCTAATAAAAATACATTACACAGTACAGTTACACTCATATTAACACTGTCTAATAAAAATACATTACACAGTACAGTTACACTCATATTAACAATATCTAATAAAAATACATTACATAGTACAGTTACACTCATATTAACACTGTCTAATAAAAATACATTACACAGTACAGTTACACTCATATTAACAATATTTAATAAAAATACATTACACAGTACAGTTACACTCATATTAACACTGTCTAATAAATATACATTACACAGTATAGTTACACTCATATTAACACTGTCTAATAAAAATACATTACACAGTACAGTTACACTCATATTAACACTATCTAATAAAAATACATTACACAGTACAGTTACACTCATATTAACACTGTCTAATAAATATACATTACACAGTACAGTTACACTCATATTAACAATATCTAATAAAAATACATTACACAGTACAGTTACACTCATATTAACACTGTCTAATAAATATACATTACACAGTATAGTTACACTCATATTAACACTGTCTAATAAATATACATTACACAGTATAGTTACACTCATATTAACACTGTCTAATAAATATACATTACACAGTATAGTTACACTCATATTAACACTGTCTAATAAATATACATTACACAGTATAGTTACACTCATATTAACACTGTCTAATAAAAATACATTACACAGTACAGTTACACTCATATTAACAATATCTAATAAAAATACATTACACAGTACAGTTACACTCATATTAACACTGTCTAATAAATATACATTACACAGTACAGTTACAGTCATAATAACACTAGCTAATAAAAATACATTACACAGTACAGTTACACTTATAATAAAACCATCTAATAAAAATACATTAAACAGTACAGTTACACTTATAATTACACTATCTAATAAAAATACATTACACAGTACAGTTACACTCATAATAACACTATCTAATAAATATACATTAAACAGTACAATTACACACATAACACCATCTAATAAATATACATTACACAGTACAGTTACACTCATAATAACACCATCTAATAACAATACATTACACAGCACAGTTACACACATAATAACCCTATCTAATAAATATACATTACACAGTACAGTTACACACATAATAACACCATCTAATAACAATACATTACACGTTACAGTTACACACATAATAACACTTTCTAATAAATATACATTATACAGTACAGTTACACTCATAATAACACGGTCTAATAAATATATATTACACAGTACAATTACACACATAATACCACCATCTAATAAATATACATTACACAGTACAATTACACTCATAATAACACCATCTAATAACAATACATTACATGGTACAGTTACACACATAATAACACTTTCTAATAAATATACATTACACAGTACTGTTACACACATAATAACACTGTCTAATAAAAATACATTACACGGTAGTTACCCTCATAATCACACTGTCTAATAAATATACATTACACAGTACAGTTACACACATAATAACACTGTCTAATAAATATGCATTACACAGTACAGTTACACTCATATTAACACTAGCTAATAAATATAAGTACACAGTACAATTACACTCATATTAACATTGTCTAATAAAAATACATTACACAATACAGTTACACTCATATTAACACTGTCTAATAAAAATACATTACACAATACAGTTACACTCATATTAACATTGTCTAATAAAAATACATTACACAGTACAGTTACACTCATATTAACACTATCTAATAAATATACATTACACAGTACAGTTACACTCATATTAACATTGTCTAATAAAAATAAATTACACAGTACAGTTACACTCATATTAACATTGTCTAATAAAAATACATTACACAGTACAGTTACACTCAAAAAAGCACTGTCTAATAAAAATACATTACACAGTACAGTTACCCATATATTAACACTATCTAATAAATATACATTAAAAAGTACAGTTACACACATAACACCATCTAATAAATATACATTACACAGTACAGTTACACACATAATAACACTAGCTAATAAAAATACATTACACAGTACAGTTACACTTATAATAAAACCATCTAATAAAAATACATTAAACAGTACAGTTACACTCATAATAACACTATCTAATAAATATACATTACACAGTACAGTTACACACATAATAACACCATCTAATAAATATATATTACACGGTACAGTTACCCTCATAATAACACTGTCTAATAAATATACATTACACAGTACAGTTACACACATAATAACACTATCTAATAAAAACACATTACACAGTACAGTTACACTCATAATAACAATATCTAATAAATATACATTACACAGTACAGTTATACACATAATAACATCATCTAATAAATATACATTACACAGTACAGTTACACTCATAATAACACCATCTAATAACAATACATTACACCGTACAGTTAAACACGTAATAATACTTTCTAATAAATATACATTACACAGTACAGTTACACACATAATAACACGGTCTAATAAATATATATCACACAGTACAGTTACACACATAATAACACCATCTAATAAATATACATTACACAGTACAGTTACACACATAATAACACTATCTAATAAAAACACATTACACAGTACAGTTACACTCATAATAACAATATCTAATAAATATACATTACACAGTACAGTTATACACATAATAACATCATCTAATAAATATACATTACACAGTACAGTTACACTCATAATAACACCATCTAATAACAATACATTACACCGTACAGTTAAACACGTAATAATACTTTCTAATAAATATACATTACACAGTACAGTTACACACATAATAACACGGTCTAATAAATATATATCACACAGTACAGTTACACACATAATAACACCATCTAATAAATATACATTACACAGTACAGTTACACTCATAATAACACCATCTAATAACAATACATTACACGGTACAGTTACACACGTAATAATACTTTCTAATAAATATACATTACACAGTACAGTTACACACATAATAACACTGTCTAATAAAAATACATTACACAGTACAGTTACCCTCATAATAACACTTTCTAATAAATATAGATTACACAGTACAGTTACACACATAATAACACTGTCTAATAAATATACATTACACAGTACAGTTACACACATAATAACACTGTCTAATAAATATACATTACACAGTACAGTTACACTCATGTTAACAATAGCTAATAAATATAAATACACAGTACAGTTACACTCATATTAACATTGTCTAATAAAAATACATTACGCAGTACAGTTACACTCATATTAACATTGTCTAATAAAAATACATTACACAGTACAGTTACACTCATATTAACAATATCTAATAAATATACATTACACAGTACAGTTTCACTCATATTAACATTGTCTAATAAAAATAAATGACACAGTACAGTTACACTCATATTAACATTGTCTAATAAAAATACATTACACAGTACAGTTACATTCAAAATAACACTGTCTAATAAAATACATTACACAGTACAGTTACACTCACAATAACACGGTCTAATAAAAATACATTACACAGTACAGTTACACTTAAAATAACACTGTCTAATAAAAATACATTACACAATACAGTTACACTCATATTAACATTGTCTAATAAAAATACATTACACAGTACAGTTACACTCATATTAACATTGTCTAATAAAAATGCATTAAACAGTACAGTTACACTCATAATAACACTTTCTAATAAAAATACATTACACAGTACAGTTATACTCATAATAACACTGTCTAATGAATATACATTACACAGTACAGTTACACTCATAATAACACCATCTAATAAAAATACATTAGACAGTACAGTTACATTATAATAACACTGTCTAATAAAAATACATTAGACAGTACAGTTACACTAATAATAACACTATCTAACAATACATTACATAATACAGTTACACGCATAATAATATTATCTAATAAATATAAATTACACAGTACAGTTACACTCATATTAACACAATATAATAAATATACATTACACAGTACAGTTACACACATAATAACACCATCTAATACATATACATTACACAGTACACTTACACACATAATAACACTATCTATTAAAAATACATAACACAGTACAGTTACACTTATAATAACACCATCTAATATCAATACATTACACAGTACAGTTACACACATAATAACACCATCTAATAAATATACATTACACAGTACAGTTACACTCATAATAACACTGTCTAATAAATATACATTACACAGTACAGTTACACTCATATTAACATTGTCTAATACATTACACAGTACAGCACATATGAAGTGTGAGGAAGGGGCTAATATCTGCTAGCGATCACATGTGGGATTAAATTCCAGTCCTCTAAAAGGAGGCAAAACACCCAACACGCCAGATCAAATCAAGGGCAGGTCTCGTCGACTATCACCAACATGAAAGAAATTAATTTATCAGGTAAACATACTTTTTGTTTTCTTTTATAAGATGATGAGAGTCCACGAGCCATCACATGTGGGATCCTATAGAAACATTGGTAAGCAGTAAACTCCATGAAACCACCATGAAATACTTCAGGAAAAAAGACAGATATGTTACTGAACAGGCACAGCGGCCCTTAAAATTTGAAAAGCTGCCTCTGCATACACTTTAAAGTGGTAAAATTTTGTAAAATTATTTAAGGAAGACCAAGTAGCCGCTTTACAATTGTGGTCAATGGAAGCCTCATTCCTGAAGGCCCAAGAACTAGCAACAACTCTAGTGGAATGAGCAGTAATGTGCTTGGTGGGAGCCTTCCCGCAACCAAATATTCGCCTAGATTACGAGTTTTGCGTTAGCCTTAAAAAGCAGCGTTGGGTCGGATTGAAGTTCAATACGATTGGCTGATTGGATCAGCCAATAGAATACAAGGTCCATTCTTTTGGCTGATCCAATCAGCCAATCGTATTGAACTTCAATCTGATTGGCTGATTACATCTACCTTAATTCCGATTGGTCAATAGAATCCTATCAGCCAATCGGAATTCGAGGGACGCAATCTTGGATGATGTCATTTAAAGGAACCGTCATTCGTCGTTAGTCCGTCGTGCTGGAAGGAGGCTCTGCGCCAGAGGTCTTCAAGATGGAGCGGCTCATCGCCGGAAGGATGAAGATAGAAGATGCCACTTAGATGAAGACTTCTGCTGGATGGAGGACCTCTTCTGCCCCGATCGGATGAAGACTTCTGCTGGATGGAGGACCTCTTCTGCCCCGATCGGATGAAGACTTCTGCCGCTCCGGATGTCCTATTCTGGCCCATCGGTGCCCGGCTGGGTGAACACGGCTCAAGGTAGGGTGATCTTCAATGGGGTAGTGTTAGGTTTTTTTAAGGGGGGATCGGGTGGGTTTTAGAGTAGGGGTGTGTGAGTGGTGGCTTGTAATGTTGGGGGGGGTATTGTATTTCTTTTATTTTACAGGTAAAAGAGCTGATTACTTTGGGGCAATGCCCCGCAAAAAGCCCTTTTAAGGGCTGGTAATAGAGCTGATTACTTTTGTAATTTAGTATTGGGTAGGGAATTTTATTTTTTGGGGGGCTTTTTTATTTTATTAGGGGGCTTAGATTAGGTGTAATTAGATTAAAATTCTTGTAATATTTTATTATTTTTTGTAATTTAGTGTTTGTTTGTTTTTGTAATATAGTTTAGTTTATTTCATTGTATTTTATTTTAGAAAATTGTATTTAATTTATTTAATTAATTTATTGATAGTGTAGTGTTAGGTGTATTTGTAACTTAGGTTAGGATTTATTTTACAGGTAATTTTGTAATTATTTTAACTAAGTAGCTATTAAATAGTTATTAACTATTTAATAGCTATTGTACCTAGTTAAAAGAAATACAAAGTTGCCTGTAAAATAAAAATATATCATAAAATAGCTACAATGTATCTATTAGTTATTTTGTATCTATCTTTTGGTTTATTTTATAGGTAAGTATTTAGTTTTAAATACGAATAATTTATTTAATTATAGCAAATGTATTTAGTTTTATTTAAATTATATTTAACTTAGGGGGGTAGGGTTAGACTTAGGTTTAGGGGTTAATAATTTTATTATAGTAGCAGCGACGTTGGGGGCGGAAAATTAGGGGTTAATAATTGAAGGTAGGTTGCGGCGATGTTAGGGAGGGCAGGTTAGGGGTTAATAAAATTTATTATAGTGTTGGCAATGCGGGAGTGCGGCGGTTTAGGGGTTAATACATTTAATATAGTGGTGGCGATGTCCGGTCGGCAGATTAGGGGTTAATAAGTGTAGGTTGGTGGCGGCGACATTGGGGGGGGCAGATTAGGGGTTAATCAATTTAATATAGGTGTTGGCGATGTTGGGGGCAGCAGATTAGGGGTTCATAGGTATAATGTAGGTGGCGGCGGTGTCCGGAGAGGCAGATTAGAGGTTAATAGTATAATGCAGGTGTCAGCGATAGCGGGGGCGGCAGATTAGGGGTTAATAAGTGTAAGGTTAGGGGTGTTTAGAGTCGGGGTTCATGTTAGGGTGTTGACTTAGAAAATGTTTCCCCATAGGAAACAATGGGGCTGCGTTAGGAGCTGAACGCTGCTTTTTTGCAGGTGTTAGGTTTTTTTTCAGCCAGCTCAGCCCCATTGTATCCTATGGGGAAATCGTGCACGAGCACGTTTTTCCAGCTTACCGCTACCGTAAGCAACGCTGGTATTGAGGGTTGAAGTGGAGCTAAATTTGCTCCACGATCACTTTTCTGAGGCTAACGCAGCCATTCACAAAACTTGTAATACCAGCGTTGGCTTAAGGGAGCACTGGAAAAAAAGGCACGTTAGCCCCGCAGGTCTTTACCGACAAAACTCGTAATCTAGGCGATATTTTTTTCATTAATGCCTTAAGCTAAGTGGTTAATGTAATTGGTAAAACTGTCTGACCCTTGTGAGGAAAAATAAATAAACAAGGATAAAGAATTTCTGAAATACTTTGTTGCCTCAATGTAAAATGTAAATGCTCTTGCAACATCTAAGTTGTGTGTAAGTTAGTTCTTGGGAACTGGGAATAAAGATGGAACCACAATTAATATTATCTGAAGAGACTACCTTAGGAAGAAAGGCATAGCTGGTTCTTAGAACAACCTTATCCTGATGAAAAATCAGCTAAGGAGGGTCACAGGAAAATCATGAAAGCTCAGTCTCCTGGATAAATAAATGGCCAAGAAGAATAGACCCTTCCAAGATAGCAGTTGCATATATGGCAGATTCAAATAGAGGACCCTGAAGAACCCTTAAAAGCAGGTATCCCTTAGAAGCACCCCAGGATAGAAAGGCCTTGTGATGTATGGGCCGGGTAACAGGCTTTTTTTACCAGTCAGAGTATTGAAATCCTGATCAGATTAAACCCTTAAGCCATATGGACATAGGTACTATGTCACACAGTACTTTACCCAGCGCACTGTGTTGATGTAGTACCTACGTCCAACATTCTGGCTAATGCTGCAGTCCCCGCTGCCAGCTGTGAAAGTAGAGACTGCAGAAGTAAAGAAGAACTGATCATTCTTACATTGTCATATGAAGGCAGATTGCTTATACAGACAGTGACACTCTGTGTCACTATGCGTATTGGCTTGCGGTGATGCCGTGAGAAGATAGGAAGCAAGTGGGTGAGGAGGTAGATGGGAGGAAGGGGAGGATTCCCTATGCTACAGAAAAAAAGATTTCAGGAGGGATCGCTACGCTAAAGAAATGGGTTATGACAGGCGGGAGGGGAGTTACTATGAATGATCTCATGGAGGGGGGTTCCCTACACTACAGAAAACAGTTTTATTAATAAATCATTTCCAAAAAATAATACAATTACTATAAAATGGGTACTGACAGACAGCTGCCAATACCAAATATGTCTGTTACTAGTGAGAAGGGGATGGTTAGAGAGCCGCTTGGTAGGGATCAGGGAGGTGGGAGGATTGAGGAGGGATCCATAAAATGCAAAAAAAAAGGGATTAGTTTACTGAGAGGTGCCAGGTGGGAGGGTAATACCACATACCTCCTAACATTTCAAAATTCAAAAGAGGGACAGCACCCCCCGCACGGCAGAAATGTGAAATGTGGTTGGCAGGAGCAGGGATGGGGCTTAAAAAATCATAAGACCAAAGTAATATAAATAAAATTCTAAATAAAGTCATATCTGTCTATAATACTCTTAGGCAGCAAATCAAACACGAGCTCAAACCACTGGTATAGCTATGTGAGCTCTGTATTTAATTAGCCTTTGCAGAGACAGTGCTACATATTTGACATTTAATAATAGGTTCTTTAAAACTGCTCTCTGCATTCCCCATTAATATTTTAGATTCAGAAGTCAGCAAAAATGCACAGTAACACAAGCTACACATATACATGTACACACACTCAAATACACAGAAACACAAACTACATAGCAAACACTTACACACACTACACAGCATACACTTATAAATGCAGATACACACACACTACATATCATACACTTATACAGGCAGATACGCACACACACTACATAGCATACACTTACATATTCAGACACACACTACATATCATATACTTATACAGGCAGATACACACCCACTACATAGCATACACTTATACATGCAGATACGCACACACACACTACATAGCATACACTTACACATACAGATACACACACACACTACATAGCATACACTTATACATGCAGATACACCCACTACATAGCATACACTTATACATGCAGATACGCACACACACACTACATAGCATACACTTACACATACAGATACACACACACTACATAGCATACACTTATACATGCAGATACACCCACTACATAGCATACACTTATACATGCAGATACGCACACACACACTACATAGCATACACTTACACATACAGATACACACACACTACATAGCATACACTTATACATGCAGATACACACACACTACATAGCATACACGTATACATGCAGATACACACACAGACACTACATAGCATACACTTACACATGCAGATACACACACACTACATAGCATACACTTACACATGCAGATACACACACACTACATAGCATACACTTATACATAAAGATACACACACACTACATAGCATACACGTATACATGCAGATACACACACAGACACTACATAGCATACACTTACACATGCAGATACACACATACTACATAGCATACACTTACACATGCAGATACACACACACTACATAGCATACACTTACACATGCAGATACACACACACTACATAGCATACACTTATACATGCAGATACACACACACTACACAGCATACACTTATACATACAGATACACACACACACTAAACAGCATACACTTATACATGCAGATACACACACATTACATAGCTTACACTTATACATGCAGATACACACACACACTACATAGCATACACTTATACATACAGATACACACCCACACACTACATTGCATACACTTATACAGGCAGATACACACACACTACACAGCATACACTTACATATGCAGATACACACACACTACACAGCATACACTTATGCATGCAGATACACACACATTACATAGCTTACACTTATACATGCAGATACACACACACTACATAGCTTACACTTATACATGCAGATATACACACACACTACATAGTATACACTTATACAGGCAGATACACACACACACACACACACTACATAGCAGATACACACACACATTAGATAGCTTACACTTAAACATGCAGATACACACACACATTACATAGCTTACACTTATAGATGCAGATAAACACACACACACTACATAGCTTACACTTATACAGTACATGCAGATACACACACACACACTACATAGCATACACTTATACAGGCAGATACACACACACGCTACATAGCTTACAGTTATACATGCAGATACACACACACATATTACATAGCTTACACTTATAGATGCAGATAAACACACACACACACTACATAGCTTACACTTACACAGTACATGCAGATACACACACACTACATAGCATACACGTATACATGCAGATACACACACAGACACTACATAGCATACACTTACACATGCAGATTCACACACACACTACATAGCATACACTTATACATGCAGATACACAGACTACATAGCATACCCTTATACAGGCAGATACACACACACTACATAGCATACACTTTTACATACAGATACACACACAAACACTACATATTATACACTTATACATGCAGATACACACACACACACACACTACGTAGCTTACAATTATACATGCAGATACACACACACTACACAGCATACACTTATACATACAAATAAAAAAAATGCGGGACTGATTCGAATCAGCCAATATAAAAGAGAGCTGCTTAAATCCTATTGGCTGAGTTGAACAGTGTAGCAGTACTCCGCTAGGAGGTCTCCCTTCCTCTGTCCAAACCCAGGGGTAGCCACCAGATAGTGGGACCAGAGATATAGTTGCTGAGACCGGGATCAAGCCAGCGGCTGTATCTCCCCCAGCTGGGCTGGTCTCAGTAGGCTACCAGGCAGGTAGTATCCCCTCTGCCTGTCTGCTTCTAGGCAGGAATAGATCCCTCTGCCTCATTGCACACTTCCAGCAGGTAGCATCCCCTCTGGTTTCTTCTAGGCAGGAATAGATCCCTCTGCCTTGCTGCTCCTGTCAGGCAGGCAGCATTCCCTCTGCCACACTCCTTTCTTTAGGTAGGTATTTATTCCTTTCCCTGCACTGTCTTTAAAAAGACAATTGGGGCTCACAAGGCCAGCTCTTTGCATACAGGCATACAGACCCACACACTCTGTAGCAGTTCTCTCTTGCAGTTGCAGGGGCAGGGAGAGAGGGGGAGAGAGAGAGGGGGAGAGAGAGAGAGAGAGAGGGGGGTAGAGAGAGAGAGAGAGAGAGGGGGGGGGAGAGAGAGGGGGAGAGAGGGGGAGAGAGAGAGAGAGAGAGGGGGGGAGAGAGAGAGAGAGAGAGAGGGGGAGAGAGAGAGGGGGAAAGAGAGGGGGAGAGAGAGACAGAGAGAGGGGGAGAGAGAGAGAGAGGGGGAGGGAGAGAGAGAGAGAGAGAGCAGCTCTAAATCCTATTGGCTGATTTAATTTTTTCAGCCAATAGGAATGCAATGGTACCCCCAGTATAAAAGGGGTACCTTGCATCTGAATCCTCAGTGTGCGGCGGAAGATCGCATTAAGAGGACCTCCACATCAGATCGATGGACCACCGCCTTGGACCTCCGCCTGGACCTCCACCGTGGACCTCCGCATTGACCGCTCCTCCTCCGCGCATTGACCTTTCCGCCTCCGCAGGGATGAAGAAGATGCCGGTCACTTGATGGAGCTGTCCTGATGAAGATGGAGCCGCTGGGATGAAGATTGTTCAAGCCAGACTTCAGCAACTGTGAGTACCTAAAGAGGGGTTAGTGTTAGTTTTTTTTAAGGTTTTTTGGGGTGTTTTTTTTTTTAGATTAGGGTTTTGGCTTGTCTTAAAAGAGCTGAATGCCCGTTTAAGGGCAAGAAAAAGAGCTGAATGCCCTTTTAAGGGCAATGCCCATACAAATGCCCTTTTCAGGGCAATGGGTAGATTAGGTTTTTTTAGAGTTAGGTTTTTTATTTTGGGGGGTTGGTTGGGTGGTGGGTTTTACTGTTGGGGGGGTCTTTGTATTTTTTTTACAGAGAAAAGAGCTGATTTCTTTAGGGTAATGCCCTTTTAAGGGCTATTGGTAGTTTATTGTAGGCTAGGGTTTTTTTTTATTTGGGGGGGGCTTTTTTATTTTGATAGGGCTATTAGATTGGGGGTAATTGTTTTTATTTTGGATAATTTCGTTAGTTATTGTTTGTAATTTAGTATTTTTTATTTTTTGTAATTTAGTATTTTTTATTTTTTTGTAATTTAGTATTTTTAATTTTTTGTAATTGTAGATTTAATTTTTTTAAGTAGTGTTAGGTTTTTTTTTAATGAGTAATTTTAATTTATTTAATTGATAGTTATTTTCATTTTAGTATAATTATAATGTTAGTTTAATTTATGGTCTAAACTTAGGTTTTTTTAGTTTCCCAGTTAAGTTTTTACTTATTTTAAGATACGGATCTTGTAATTTTAATGTAAAGTTAGGGGGTTGTTAGGTTTAGGGGTTAATAGTTTAATTTATTTTTTGGCAATGTGGGGGGGCTGGCGGTTTAGGGGTTAATAGGTTTATTTAATGGTAGTGATGTTGGAGGCCAGAGGTTTAGGGGTTAATAACTTTATTTAGTGGCGGCAATGTCAGGGAGTGGCGGAATAGGGGTTAATATCTTTATTATAGTGTGGGAGCTGTTAGGGTGCGGGGGAATAGGGGTTAATAACTTTAGTATAGTGGTGACGATGTCGGGGAGCGGCGGAATAGGGGTTAATCAATTTTATTAGTGGCAGCGATGTTGGAAGCGGCAGATTAGGGGTTAATAACTTTAATATAGTGTTTGCGATGTGGGAGGGCCTCGGTTTAGGGGTTAATAGGTAGTTTATGGGTGTTAGTGTACTTTGTAACACTTTAGTTATGAGTTTTATGTAACAGTTTTTTTGCGTAAAACTCATAACTACTGCTCTCAGATGGCGGCATGGATCGTGTCGGTATAGGGTGTAATGCAAGCATTTTAGCCTCACCGCAAAACTCGTAAATGCAGCACTATGGGAATCCCATGAAAAAACGTCTTTTTTTGTGTGTGCGGGACTGACGTTGCGTTACAGGCTAAAAGGCTTGCAGTACAGCTATACTGACAAGACTCGTAATGGCTGCGTTGCTGTTTTAACTCTGAAATTACAAATTTTTTCAGCGTTAAAACACGAACGCAAAACTCGTAATCTAGGTGATAGTGGGGAAAAAAGCGCTATTGATATAACTTGTGCAATGTTAGCTACTATATTTGAACTCTACTTTTAATCTAAGCCTTGAATTAGAAAAACTGAATAAAAAACTACATAACAGGAAAATCTAGTTAAACACAAAAAAGCAACAAAAACTACAAGAAAATTGGGGAATTACAGGATTTTCACTGGGACTCTTACAAGAATTTTTATTCACTGAAGCAAAAAAAATATCGGCTAGATTACGAGTCTTGCGTTAGCCTTAAAAAGCAGAGTTGAGAGGTCCCAACGCTGCTTTTTAACGCCCGCTGGTATTACGAATCTGGCAGGTACAGGTGTACCGCTCACTTTTCTTCCGCGACTCGAGCATACTGCAAATCCCCTTACGTCAATTGCGTATCCTATCTTTTCAATGGGATTTTCCTAACTCTGGTATTACGAGTCTTGGAAGAAGTGAGCGGTAGACCCTCTCCTGTCAAGACTCCTACCGCATTTAAAAGTCAGTAGTTAAGAGTTTTATGGGCTAACGCCGTAACATAAAACTCTTAACTAAAGTGCTACAAAGTACACTAACACCCATAAACTACCTATTAACCCCTAAACTGAGGCCCCCCCCCACATCGCAAACACTTAAATAAAAAAATTTTAACCCCTAATCGCCGCCACTTCAATAAATATATTAACCCCTAAACCGCCGCACTCCCGCCTCGCAAACACTAGTTAAATTTTATTAACCCCTAATCTGCTGTCCCTAACATCACCGACACCTACCTACATTTATTAACCCCTAATCTGCCGCCCCCAACGTCGCCGCAACTATATTAAATGTATTAACCCCTAAACCTAAGTCTAACCATAAACCTAACACCCCCCAACTTAAATATAATTTAAATAAAACGAAATAAAATTACTACAATTAAATAAATTATTCCTATTTAAAACTATATACTTACCTGTAAAATAAACCCTAAAATAGCTACAATATAACTAATAGTTACATTGTATCTAGTTTAGGTTTTATTTTTATTTTACAGGCAACTTTGTATTTATTTTAACTAGGTACAATGGTTATTAAATAGTTATTAACTATTTAATAACTACCTAGATAAAATAATTACAAATGTACCTGTAAAATAAACCCTAACCTAAGTTACAATTACACCTAACACTACACTATAATTAAATTAATTACCTAAACTAACTACAATTAGAGGGGCCGAAACGCGTAGACTGGTAAGCCCATTTTCTATTGGAGTTATTAATTAAGAATTTGCCACACATTGTCTTTATTTTTTTCTTCACAGGTATTTTTTGCATTCTCCTGTTTTTTATGAGTGTTTTTTGTCTTGTGCACTACACCTTCATAAAGAAGAATCAGGGATAAGAAAGTTTCTACACCTCTTTTGATTAGGATTGGAAGACTTCACCAATATTTGTTTTTAGTACTAAGCACTTTTTCTAGTACTTGTTATTAAGCACATTTTTTCACATTTTATTATTATTTTTTCATATTTTCCCCTTTTTTCACACTTTGTTTCAATTTTGAAAAATGTTTTCATTTTTCTTTTTGGATACGTTGGATATACATTGTTTTTGGGATTATTTTTTTTGGATTTGTTATACTACACCAAATTGGGATTGACTTTATTCACTGAACTTTTTTTCATTAACACTAGTATCAGGACTTTGAGGACACTTTATCCGGACACACGCTGTTATTGCCTTTTTTATTTTCTTTATCATTGTTGTATCTGGTGTATACACAGCTCTATACAGCACTTATGGTTTTTATCTACACAAGCCTTTGAACCCACTCAGGCCAGTCAAGCATATCTTCGTACTCATTTGTATTGTTTTTATATACTGTATTTTCATGGATCCATGAATTAGAAGTTACAACCTGTTTAACATTTTTAACATTTTTAATATTGAATCAATTTTATTATTGTTTATTAAATCAACTTTTACATGTACTCTCGTCACACCTAGCCTTTGTTTATTGGCGCCTGGGTATCCCTTTGACTTGTACCTATACTAAATTACAAATAGCCCTTAAAAGGGCCTTTTGCGGGGCATTGCCCCAAACTAATCAGCTCTTTAACCTGTAAAAAAAAATACAATACCCCCCCAACATTACAACCAACCACCCACACACCCAACCCTACTCTAAAACCCACCCAACCCCAATCAGCCAATAGGATTGAGCTCACATTCTATTGGCTGTTCCAATCAGCCAATAGAATGCTAGCTCAATTCTATTGGCTGATGCATTTTTCCTACCTTAATTCCGATTGGCTGATAGAATCCCATCAGCCAATCGGAATTCAAGGTACGCCATCTTGGATGATGTCATTTAAAGGAACCGTCATTCGTTGGGTAATCGTCGGTCTGGATGGATGCTCCGCATCGGATGTCTTCAAGATAGAGCTGCTTCTCATCGGATGGATGAAGATAGAAAATGCTGCCTGGATGAAGACTTCTGCCCGTCTGGAGGTCCTCTTCTGCCCGGATCGGATGAAGACTTCTGCCCCTCTGGAGGACCACTTCTGCCCGGTTGGGGGAAGACGTCTCACGGTAGGGTGATCTTCAAGGGGTTAGTGTTAGGTTTTATTAAGGGGGGATTGGGTGGGTTTTAGAGTAGGGCTATTTGTAATTTAGCATAGGGTAGGGCTTTTTATTATTTTGGGGGACTTTTTTATTTTATTAGGGGGATTAGAGTAGGTGTAATTAGTTTAAAATTCTTGTAATTATTTTATTATTTTTTGTATTTTAGGTTTTTTTTTGTACTTTATTTAATTTAATTTTATTTAATTGTAGTTAGTTTAGGTAATTAATTTAATTATAGTGTAGTGTTAGATGTAATTGTAACTTAGGATAGGGTTTATTTTACAGGTAAATTTGTACTTATTTTATCTAGGTAGTTAGTAAATAGTTAATAACTATTTAATAACTATTGTACCTAGTTAAAATAAATACAAAGTTGCATGTAAAATAAACATAAATCCTAAGATAGCTACAATGTAACTATTAGTTATATTGTAGCTATCTTAGGTCTAGATTTAGAGTTTGGCGGTAGCCGTCAAAACCAGCGTTTTAGGCTCCTAACGCTGGTTTTTACCGCCCTCTGGTATTTGGAGTCAGTCATTAAAGGGCCTAACGTTCACTTTTCAGCCGCGACTTTTCCATACCGCAGATCCCCTTACGTCAATTGCCTATCCTATCTTTTCAATGGGATCTTTCTAACTCCGGTATTTAGAGTCTTGGCTGAAGTGAGCGTTAGAAATCTAACGACAAAACTCAAGCCACAGAAAAAAGTCAGTAGTTAAGAGCTTTCTGTGCTAACGCCGGTTTATAAAGCTCTTAACTACTGTGCTCTAAAGTACACTAACACCCATAAAGTACCTATGTACCCCTAAACCGAGGTCCCCCCCACATCGCCGCCACTCGATTACATTTTTTTAAACCCTAATCTACCGACCGCCACCTACGTTATACTTATGTACCCCTAATCTGCTGCCCCTAACACCGCTGACCCCTATATTATATTTATTAGCCCCTAATCTGCCCCCCTCAACGTCGCCTCCACCTGCCTACACTTATTAACCCCTAATCTGCCGAGCGGATCTCACCGCTACTATAATAAAGTTATTAACCCCTAATCTGCCTCACTCCCGCCTCAATAACCCTATAATAAATAGTATTAACCCCTAATCTGCCTTCCCTAACATCGCCGACACCAAACTTCAAACATTAACCCCTAATCTGTCGACTGGAGCTCACCGCTATTCTAATAAATGTATTAACCCCTAAAGCTAAGTCTAACCCTAATACTAACACCCCCCTAAATTAAATATAATTTAAATCTTACGAAATAAATTAACTCTTATTAAATAAATTATTCCTATTTAAAGCTAAATACTTACCTGTAAAATAAACCCTAATATAGCTACAATATAAATTATAATTATATTATAGCTATTTTAGGATTTATATTTATTTTACAGGTAACTTTGTAATTATTTTAACCAGGTACAATAGCTATTAAATAGTTAAGAACTATTTAATAGCTAAAATAATTAATAGTTAAAATAATTACAAAATTACCTGTAAAATAAATCCTAACCTAAGTTACAATTAAACCTAACACTACACTATCAATAAATTAATTAAATAAAATACCTACAATTACCTACAATTAAACCTAACACTACACTATCAATACATTAATTAAATACAATATCTACAAATAAATACAATGAAATAAACTAACTAAAGTACAAAAAATAAAAAAGAACTAAGTTACAAAAAATAAAAAAATATTTACAAACATCAGAAAAATATTACAACAATTTTAAACTAATTACACCTACTCTAAGCCCCCTAATAAAATAACAAAGACCCCCAAAATAAAAAAATGCCCTACCCTATTCTAAATTACAAAAGTTCAAAGCTCTTTTACCTTACCAGCCCTGAACTTTTGCGGGGCATGCCCCAAAGAATTCAGCTCTTTTGCCTGTAAAAAAACCACATACAATACCCCCCCCCAACATTACAACCCACCACCCACATACCCCTAATCTAACCCAAACCCCCCTTAAATAAACCTAACACTAAGCCCCTGAAGATCTTCCTACCTTATCTTCACCATACCAGGTTCACTGATCGATCCAGAAGAGCTCCTCCGATGTCTTGATCCAAGCCCAAGCGGGGGGCTGAAGATGTCCATGATCCGGCTGAAGTCTTCATCCAAGCGGGAGCTGAAGAGGTCCATGATCTGGCTGAAGTCTTCATCCAAGCGGGAGCTGAAGAGGTCCATGATCCGGCTGAAGTCTTCTATCAACGGCATCTTCAATCTTCTTTCTTCCGGATCCATGTTCATCCCGCCGACACGGAACATCCATCTTCACCGACGACTTCCCGACGAATGACGGTTCCTTTAAGGGACGTCATCCAAGATGGCGTCCCTCGAATTCCGATTCGGAATAAAGGTAGGAAAATTCTGATTGGCTGATGGAATCAGCCAATCAGAATCAAGTTCAATCCGATTGGCTGATCTGATCAGCCAATCGGATTGAGCTCGCATTCTATTGGCTGATCGGAACAGCCAATAGAATGCGAGCTCAATCTGATTGGCTGATTGAATCAGCCAATCGGATTGAACTTGATTCTGATTGGCTGATTCCATCAGCCAATCAGAATTTTCCTACCTTAATTCCGATTGGCTGATAGAATCCTATCAGCCAATCGGAATTCGAGGGACGCCATCTTGGATGACGTCCCTTAAAGGAACCGTCATTCATCGGGAAGTCGTCGGTGAAGATGGATGTTCCACGTCGGCGGGATGAACATGGATCCGGAAGAAAGAAGATTGAAGATGCCGTTGATAGAAGACTTCAGCCGGATCATGGACCTCTTCAGCTCCCGCTTGGATGAAGACTTCAGCCGGATCATGGACATCTTCAGCCCCCCGCTTGGGCTTGGATCAAGACATCGGAGGAGCTCTTCTGGATCGATCCGTGAACCTGGTATGGTGAAGATAAGGTAGGAAGATCTTCAGGGGCTTAGTGTTAGGTTTATTTAAGGGGGGTTTGATTTAGATTAGGGGTATGTGAGTGGTGGGTTGTAATGTTGGGGGGGGGGGAATTGTATGTGTTTTTTTTACAGGCAAAAGAGCTGAATTCTTTGGGGCATGCCCCGCAAAGGGCCCTGTTCAGGGCTGGTAAGGTAAAAGAGCTTTGAACTTTTGTAATTTAGAATAGGGTAGGGCATTTTTTTATTTTGGGAGTCATTGTTATTTTATTAGAGGGCTTAGAGTAGGTGTAATTAGTTTAAAATTGTTGTAATATTTTTCTGATGTTTGTAAATATTTTTTTATTTTTTGTAACTTAGTTCTTTTTTATTTTTTGTACTTTAGTTAGTTTATTTCATTGTATTTATTTGTAGATATTGTATTTAATTAATGTATTGATAGTGTAGTGTTAGGTTTAATTGTAGGTAATTGTAGGTATTTTATTTAATTAATTGATTGATAGTGTAGTGTTAGGTTTAATTGTAACTTAGGTTAGGATTTATTTTACAGATACTTTTGTAATTATTTTAACTAGGTAGCTATTAAATAGTTATTAACTATTTAATAGCTATTGTACCTGGTTAAAATAAATACAAAGTTACCTGTAAAATAAATATAAATCCTAAAATAGCTATAATATAATTATAATTTATATTGTAGCTATATTAGGATTTATTTTACAGGTAAGTATTTAGCTTTAAATAGGAATAATTTATTTAATAAGAGTTAATTTATTTCGTTAGATAAAAATTATATTTAACTTAGGGGGGTGTTAGTGTTAGGGTTAGACTTAGCTTTAGGGGTTAATACATTTATTAGAATAGCGGTGAGCTCCAGTTGGCAGATTAGGGGTTAATGTTTGAAGTTTGGTGTCGGCGATGTTAGGGAGGGCAGATTAGGGGTTAATACTATTTATTATAGGGTTATTGAGGCGGGAGTGAGGTGGATTAGGGGTTAATAACTTTATTATAATAGCGGTGCGGTCCGCTCGGCAGATTAGGGGTTAATAAGTGTAGGCAGGTGGAGGCGACGTTGAGGGGGGCAGATTAGGGGCTAATAAATATAATATAGGGGTCGGCGGTGTTAGGGGCAGCAGATTAGGGGTACATAAGTATAACGTAGGTGGCGGTCGGTAGATTAGGGTTTAAAAGAATTTAATCGAGTGGCGGCGAAGTGGGGGGACCTCGGTTTAGGGGTACATAGGTAGTTTATGGGTGTTAGTGTACTTTAGAGCACAGTAGTTAAGAGCTTTATAAACCGGCGTTAGCACAGAAAGCTCTTAACTACTGACTTGTTTCTGTGGCTTGAGTTTTGTCGTTAGATTTCTAACGCTCACTTCAGCCAAGACTCTAAATACCGGAGTTAGAAAGATCCCATTGAAAAGATAGGATAGGCAATTGACGTAAGGGGATCTGCGGTATGGAAAAGTTGCGGCTGAAAAGTGAACGTTAGGCCCTTTAATGACTGACTCCAAATACCAGAGGGCGGTAAAAACCAGCGTTAGGAGCCTCTAACGCTGGTTTTGACGGCTACCGCCAAACTCTAAATCTAGGCCTAAGATAGCTACAATATAATTAATAGTTACATTGTAGCTATCTTAGGATTTATGTTTATTTTACATGCAACTTTGTATTTATTTTAACTAGGTACAATAGTTATTAAATAGTTATTAACTATTTACTAACTACCTAGATAAAATAAGTACAAATTTACCTGTAAAATAAACCCTATCCTAAGTTACAATTACATCTAACACTACACTATAATTAAATGAATTACCTAAACTAACTACAATTAAATACAATTAAATTAAATAAAGTACAAAAAAAACCTAAAATACAAAAAATAATAAAATAATTACAAGGGGTTAATACATTTACTAGAATAGCGGTGAGCTCCAGTTGGCAGATTAGGGGTTAATGTTTGAAGTTTGGTGTCGGCGATGTTAGGGAGGGCAGATTAGGGGTTAATACTATTTATTATAGGGTTATTGAGGCGGGAGTGAGGCGGATTAGGGGTTAATAACTTTATTATAATAGCGGTGCGGTCCGCTTGGCAGATTAGGGGTTAATAAGTGTAGGCAGGTGGAGGCGACGTTGTGGGGGGCAGATTAGGGGTTAATAAATATAATATAGGGGTCGGCGGTGTTAGGGGCAGCAGATTAGGGGTACATAGGGATAATGTAAGTAGCGGCGGTTTACTGAGCGGCAGATTAGGGGTTAAAAAATATATGCAGGTTTCAGCGATAGCGGGGGTGGCAGAATAGGGGTTAATAAGTGTAAGGTTAGGGGTGTTTAGACTCGGGGTACATGTTAGAGTGTTAGGTGCAGACGTAGGAAGTGTTTCCCCATAGCAAACAATGGGGCTGTGTTAGGAGCTGAACGCGGCTTTTTTGCAGGTGTTAGGTTTTTTTTCAGCTCAAACAGCCCCATTGTTTTCTATGAGGGAATCGTGCACAAGCACGTTTTTGAAGCTGGCCGCGTCTGTAAGCACCGCTGGTATCGAGAGTTGAAGTTGCGTTAAATATGCTCTACGCTCCTTTTTTGGAGCCTAACGCAGCCATTCTGTGAACTCTCAATACCAGCGGTATTTAAAAGGTGCGGCCAGAAAAAAGCACGCGTAGCTAACGCACCCCTTTGGCCGCAGAACTCTAAATCTAGGCGTTAGGGTTTATTTTACAGGTAAGTATTTTTTTTATATAGGAATAATTAATTTAATTTAAGTAATTTTATTTAGATTATTTTAAATTATATTTAAGTTAGGGGGGGTAGGGTTAGACTTAGGTTTAGGGGTTAATATATTTATTATAGTGGCGGCGACGTTGGGGGTGGCAGATTAGGGGTTAATAGGTGTAGGTAGGTGGCGGCAACATTGGGGCGGCAGATTAGGGGTTGATAAATATAATGTAGGGTTCGGCGATGTTGTGGGCAGCAGATTAGGGGTTCATAAGTATAATGTAGGCGGCGGCGGTGTCTGGAGCGGCAGATTAGGGGTTAATAAATAATAATATAATGCAGGTGTCAGCAATGTCGGGGGCAGCAGATTAGGGGTTAATAAGTGTAAGATTAGGGGTGTTTAGACTCGGGGTTCATGTTAGGGTGTTAGGTGTAGACATAAATGTATTTCCCCATAGGAATCAATGGGGCTGCGTTAGGAGCTGAACGCTGCTTTTTTGCAGATGTTAGTTTTTTTTCCAGCAGATTCTGCCCCATTGATTCCTATGGGGAAATCGTGCACAAGCACGTTTAGCCAGCTCACCGCTACCGTAAGCTGCACTGGTATTACAGTGAGATGTGGAGCTAAATTTTGCTCTCCGCTCACTTTTTAGAGGCTAATGCTGGGTTGAAAAAAACCCGTAATACCAGCATTGTCTGTAGGTGAGCGGTGAGCTGAAACTGCTCATTAGCATCGCACCCCTGTTACCGCAAAACTCGTCATCTCGCTGTATGTGTCCCAAAGCTAAAGTAAAACATGGCAGCTACTTTTTCAATATTGGTTATGCTTGTCCAGTAAATTGAAACCTTTTTTTTCATTTGACTGTTAATTTCAGTTCATAAGATATAATTAACATGTTTCTTCAAAAAGATTATTGCAATTATTACAGTCTAGTCAAAATTAAACTTTCATGATTTAGATAGGGTATGCAATTTTAAACAACTTTCCAATCTACTTTTATCATCAAATTTGCTTTGTTCCTTTGGTATTCTTTTTTTAAAGCTAAACCTAGGTAGGCTCAAACTGATTTCTAATCCATTGAAAACTGCCTTTTATCTCAGTGCATTTTGACAGTTGTTCACAGTTAGACAGTGCACGTTCATGTGTGTCATATAGATAACTGTGGAGTTATTTAGGAGTCAGCACTGATTGGCTAAAATTAATATCTGTCAAAAGTACTGAGATAATGGGCAGTCTGCAGAGGCTTAGATACAAGGTAATCACAGAGGTAAAAGATATATTTATTTAACCATATATATATGGTTTATTTATATAACCATGTTGGTTATGCAAAACTGGGGAAAGGGTAATAAAAGTGTAATAATTTTCAAGTAGTCTGTTCCTTTAAGGAACAACTGTAACTTCTGCCAATGTATTTTATTATCCAGCTGAAGATTTTTTTTGTCTTCTGAATCTTCAAGCTATCCAGCAGAAGATCAACATTTTCACTACTCAATGGTCTATTTATTATGAGAATTTTTCTCCTATATGTTAAAACTGAACCTGCCCAACCAGGTAATCAAGTATGAAGGTTAATTTAGTTTAAAGATTATAGATGGGAAAATAAGGCATATGGGGTTGCTATTGTTAGGAGATATCACATATGAAGTTAAATGGAAAAGTTTACATATATAGTTTAGGGGACAGGGGAATGGTGGGCCGGGTTACTTTAATTGTGAAGTGATGGACAGGTAAGCAGCAGATATGGTTTGGGGGCCAGGTCAGTAGTGGGTGGAGTTACTTGCAGTCTGGGGGGGCAGGTCAGAGGCAGATAAGGTTAATAGCAGAGGCAAGAGGTTGTGGTTAATGGAATACAACTACAATATAGCAGGTGTTTGCAAAATTATACGAGAACTATGCTGAATTAATATTATAAAGTTACCAGGGGTGTCAGTATACTTTTTTTTATAAATTTGGTTTGATAATTAATTAATCAGCCCCTAAACATGGAGCCCCTCTGTCATCCCCTCACCATAATATCTTCTGGGCCTCTCAGCTGCTCTCTACTACTTTATTTTCCCTCACAAGAGGCGTGCTATCTTTCAAACACTAAGTGTGGGGCCAATGCAGGGAGGGAGTGAAGGGGTGTACAGCACTAAACCTGACTACCACATTGCCCGATAGCCAGGCAGATATGTAACAAATTTGGTACCAAAATCTGTGCCACCTTTTGATTGACTTTATAAATCGCTTTGTGTACCACACATAGCATGAGTGCTGCAAAATAACTGACATCTGTAATGTAGGTACCTCAGGAGCGTATTTTGGCCAAGACAAACAAGGCGCTTGCCTAGAGTAGCAGATTTGTAAGGGGCAGCACTTTTTGAGTCTCACTACACCCACACACACCCACTACACCCACACATACATAAACACTGCACTAAACACTTACTGACTCACCATATACACAAACACAAATATACACACACACACACACTTGAACATGAACATTTACTTTGGAAATGCCATAAAAAAAAAAGTTACGCTACACTCTAACCAAAAAATATTATGACCAAAAAAGGCCTAAAACCTGGGAGAAGCAGCAGAATTTTAAGTGCCTAGGACAGCACAAAACTTAAATGCGCCACTGAGGTACGTCTTTTTAATATTGATACCTCTACCAAAGCAGTAGGTTCTGATCATAATTATTCATCATTAGAAGTGCCAGTTATTTCATGACCTGCATACAACAAGCTGTCACTAAATAATAGTATGTAAAAAATTAATTTAGCAAAATGTATTTTTATAGTAGGTCCATTATGGCATAATAATTTTACTATTGTACCTCTTGTGAGTAGTTCCATTTGGTGTGCGCTTATTGTTGTGAGCGTAGTTCACCATTATTGGTTTCTTTAAAGGGACACTCAGGTTTTATTAAATTTTCATGATTCAGATACAGCATGTAATTTTAAACAACTTTCCAATTTATTCCATTAAAAAAAATGTGCACAGTCTTTTATATTTATACTTTTTGATTCACCAGCTCCTACTGAGCATGTGCAAGAACTCAGACTATACGTATATGCATTTGTGATTGGCTGATTGCTATCACATGGTGCAGGGGGAGTGGAAATAGACATAACTTTGAAATGTGTTAAAAAAGAATCTACTACTCATTTGAAATTCAGAGTAAATGCTATTGTATTGTCTTGTTATCTTGCATTTGTTGATTATGCAAATCGACTGTGTTTACTGGTCCTTTAACTCTGCAGGCTTTGAGAATTGAACACTGTGGGAACTATCTATGCCAGTGTTTCTCAACCGCAGTCCTCCTCAATTACCCCTAACAGGCAAGGTTTTTTATTATAGCTGAACCCATGCACAGGTGAAATAATCAGCTGATGGGTGAGACCTGGTTAGTTACCATGGTTACTGATCAGCTGATTATTTCACCTGTGCCCTAGTTCAGCTATAATGAAAATCTGGCCTGTTGGGGTTACTCAAGGACAACGTACGAAGTGTTCACTTAACTCATATGCTAAGTTTCTATTTGTTTTATTTGTGATATTGTATTTTATTTAAATCTTTTGGATGTATCAATTTTATGAATTTAAAAACAAACGGCTAGATTACGAGTTGTGCGTTAAGGTAAAAAAGCAGCGTTAACAGGTCCTAACGCTGCTTTTTTTACTGCCGCTGGTATTACGAGTCTTGCAGGTATAGGTGTACCGCACACTTGTTTGGCCTTACCGCAAACCGACTTACGTAAACTTCGTAAACCCTTTTTTCTATGGGACTTCCATAGCGCTGGTATTACGAGTCTGTCCTGGGAGGCCAAAAAGTGAGTGGTACAGTCTATCCCGCAAGATCCCTAACGCATTCTAAAGTCAGTAGTTATGAGTTTTACACTACAATGCCGTAGCATAAAACTCATAACTAAAGTGTTAAAAAGTACACTAACACCCATAAACTACCTATTAACCCCTAAACCGAGGCCCTCCCGCATCGCAAACACTATAATAAAATTTGTAACCCCTAATCTGCCGCTCCGGACATCGCCGCCACTATAATAAACATATTAACCCCTAACCTGCCGCACTCCTGCCTCGCAAACACTAGTTAAATATTATTAACCCCTAATCTGTCGCCCCTAACATCGCCGCCACCTACATTATACTTATTAACCCCTAATCTTCCGCTCCGGACATCGCCCCAACCTACATTATATTTATTAACCCCTAATCTGATGCCCCCAACATCGCCGCCACCTACCTACATTTTTTAACCCCTAATCTGCCTCCCCCAGTGTCGCCACCACTAAATTAAATGTATTAACCCCTAAATCTAAGCCTAACCCTAACACCCCCTAACTTAAATATAATTTAAATAAATCTAAATACATATTACTATCATTAACTAAATTATTCCTATTTAAAACTAAATACTTACCTATAAAATAAACCCTAAGCTACATTGTATCTAGCTTAGGGTTTGTATTTATTTTAACTAGGTAGAATAGTTATTAAATAGTTATTAACTATTTAATAACTACCTAGCTAAAATAAATACAAAGTTACCTGTAAAATAAAACCTAACCTAAGTTACACTAACACCTAACACTACATTACAATTAAATAAATTCCCTAAATTAAATACAATTAAATAAATTAAATTAGCTAAATCACAAAAAAACACTAAATTACAGAAAATAAAAAACTAATTACAAGATATTTAAACTAATTACACCTAATCTAATTGCCCTATCAAAATAAAAAAAGCCCCCCCAAAATAAAAAAAAAACCCTAGCCTAAACTAAACTATCAATAGCCCTTAAAAGGGCCTTTTGCGGGGCATTGCCCCAAAGAAATCAGCTCTTTTACCTGTAAAAAAAAAAAATACAAACAACCCCCAAACAGTAAAACCCACCACCCACACAACCAACCCCCCAAATAAAATGCTAACTAAAAAAACCTAAGCTCCCCATTGCCCTGAAAAGTGCATTTGGATGGGCATTGTCCTTAAAAGGGCATTTAGCTCTATTGCAGGCCCAAAGCCCTAACCTAAAAAATAAACCCACCCAATACACCCTTAAATAAATCCTAACACAAACCCCCGAAGATTCACTTACATGGAGAAGTCTTCATCCAAGCGGCAAGATGTCCTCAAGAAAGCCGGCAGAAGTGGTCCTCCAGACTGCCAGAAGTGGTCCTCCAGACGGGCAGAAGTCTTCATCCAGATGGCATCTTCTATCTTCATCCTTCCGGCGCGGAGCGGGTCCATCTTCAAGACATCCGACGCGGAGCATCCTCTTCATCCGACGGAATAACGACAAATGAAGGTACCTTTAAATGATGTCATCTAAGATGACGTCCCTTAGATTGGAACAGCCAATAGAATGTGAGCTCAATCCTATTGGCTGATTGGATCAGCCAATAGGATTTTTTCTACCTTAATTCCAATTGGCTGATAGAATTCTAGCAGCCAATCTGAATCTAAGGGATGCCATCTTGGATGACGTCGTTTAAAGGTACCTTCATTCGTCGTTAGTCCGTCGGAAGAAGAGGATGCTCCGCGTCGGATGTCTTGAAGATTGACCCGCTCCGCGTCGGAAGGATGAAGATAGAAGATGCCGTCTGGATGAAGACTTCTGCCCGTCTGGAGGACCCCTTCTGCCCATCTGGAGGACCACTTCTGCCGGCTTCCTTGAGGACATCTTGCCGCTTGGATGAAGACTTCTCCCGGTAAGTGAATCTTCGGGGGTTAGTGTTAGGATTTATTTAAGGGTGTATTGGGTGGGTTTATTTTTTAGGTTAGGGCTTTGGGCCTGCAATAGAGCTAAATGCCCTTTTAAGGGCAATGCCCAGCCAAATGCCCTTTTCAGGGCAATGGGAGCTTAGGTTTTTTTAGCTAGCATTTGATTTGGGGGTTGGTTGTGTGGGTGGTGGGTTTTACTGTTGGGGGGTGGTTTGTAAAAAATTTTTTACAGGTAAAAGAGCTGATTTATTTGGGGCAATGCCCCGCAAAAGGCCATTTTAAGGGCTATTGATAGTTTAGTTTAGGCTAGGGGTTTTTTTTATTTTGGGTGGGCTTTTTATTTTATTTTGATAGGGCTATTAGATTAGGTGTTAATAGTTTAAATATCTTGTAATTTTTTTTCCCTGTAATTTAGTGTTTGTTTTTTGTGATTTAGCTAATTTAATTTTTATTTGATTTAATTGTATTTAATTAATGTAATTTATTTAATTGTAGTGTAGTGTTAGGTGTTAGTGTAACTTAGGTTAGGTTTTATTTTACAGGTAACTTTGTATTTATTTTAGCTAGGAAGTTATTAAATAGTTAATAACTATTTAATAACTATTCTACCTAGGTAAAATAAATACAATGTTGCCTGTAAAATAAAAATAAACCCTAAGCTAGATACAATGTAACTATTAGTTATATTGTAGCTAGCTTAGGGTTTATTTTATAGGTAAGTATTTAGTTTTAAATAGGAATAATTTAGTTAATGATAGTAATTTTATTTAGATTTATTTAAATTATATTTAAGTTAGTGCGTGTTAGGGTTAGACTTAGGTTTAGGGGTTAATAAATTTATAATAGTGGTGGCGACGTTGGGGGTGGCAGATTAGGGGTTAAAAAGTGTAGGTACGCAGCGGCGACATTGGGGGCGGGAGATTAGGGGTTAATAAATATAATGTAGGTTTTGGCGATGTTGAGGGCAGCAGATTAGAGGTTAATAAGTATAATGTAGGTGGCGGCGGTGTCCGGAGCGGCAGATTAGGGGTTAATAAGAATAATGTAGGTGTCGGCGATGTCGGGGGCGGCAGATTAGGGGTTAATAAGTGTAAGGTTAGGGGTGTTTAGACTCGGGGTTCATGTTAGGGTGTTAAGTATAAACATAAAATGTGTTTCCCCATAGGAATCAATGGGGCTGCGTTAATGAGATTTACGCTGCTCTTTTGCAGGTGTTAGACTTTTTCTCAGCCGGCTCTCCCCATTGATGTCTATGGGGAAATCGTGCACAAGCGCGTACGACCAGCTCACCGCTGACTTAAGCTGGTATTGAAGTGCGGTATGGAGCACAATTTTGCTCTATGCTCACTTCTTGCCTTTTAATGCCGGGTTCGTAAAAACCCGTAATACCAGCGCTGTAGGTAAGTGAGCGGAGAGAAAAAACTGCTCGTTAGCACCGCACAGCTCATAAAGCAAAACTCGTAATCTGGCCGTTATTATTCATGTTAAAAACTTGATTTTTCTAATGCTTATAAAATATGATTGCAATAATAGTTTTGGATGAAAAAAAAAAAATCAGCATTTCAATATAACTACTTGGCCCTGTGACACCAAAAACTGAACCTTTAACATGCACTATCAAGACCCAGCTTAATACATCTGGTGAGCAAATGACAAGATGCATATGTTTGTAGCCACCAGTCACCAGCTAGCTCCTAGATGTGCATTGCTGCTGCTGAGTCTACCTAGGTATGCTTTTCAACAAAGGATACAAAGAGAATTAACTCCATTGATATTAGAATGTAAAAAAAGTTTAATGTTCTGTCTGACCCATTAAAGTTGTTTTTTTTACTTTAAAGGGACAGTATACTGTAAATTGTTTTTCCCTTACTGTGATTCTAATTACTTTTTTTACCAACTGCAGAGTATAAAATTAATGAGAATTTGCTTTTTAAGGTTTATTTGTGTATATGAAATAGCTGATTTTGTGTTTTGAAGCCACAACCTAATAAAATTGGTTGAGCTTGTAGGTATAATCAGATCTCATTAGTTTATTACATTGTGTACATATACCATTTTCTTTATCTTATATCTGTCCGTAAACTAAAGACCAATACTTGGAGAGAACAATGGAAAATTAACATTTTATTACCTTATCTCTTCTCTACCCCACTGGGAGTGTACTTTCTTTTGCTGACTGTGTTTACTCAGCTTATCTATAGCTTGGCCCTAAGGCCAGAAACTTTCAGAATAGGTGGGGATACCACCGGCTAAATCAACTGTTTTAAATGCCAATATAAGGGTAAAGGAAATACTTGCAAACAGTTTAATACACTCCAGCAGGTAAAGTGGATCATTGGATACAAATTAGGGAGAACATTTTTGAGTAAACTGTTCCTTTAATGTCTTATAAATGACACATAAATATACTAGTATAATCTCAAAGATGTGTTTGATAGTTAATGAGATATATATGCATCCTGTGAGCAGAGCTGTAATAGGGGCTTATTTTTATACATTGCACCAGAAGCGGCTTTCAACATTTTATTTTTAGAGTACATAGCAAATTTAAGGTGCAAAGTAAGAATGAAACTGACTATGGAACTGTGATAAAATAAAGCAAATATAGACTGTGCATACACATCTGAAATACTTCTGTTTTATTAAAGGGACATTGTATTGGAAAACTGTCATACTAGTTTGTTAGCTCATGTAATTTTAACATTAGGGACCCTACAATGCTATGTGTCTAACCCCTGCAATTGGGTTAAACACATAGTTAAAATACAGCAATTGTTAGGGGATCTCATCTCCTGTGTACAGCTCTCCTTAGGTCATTTAACAGGTTGTTTTTTTTATTAAATTAAGGTTTGGTATCTGACTGGGCAATTCCAAGACTTCTATTTTCTGGTACTTTTCTATTAATGGACCACCGCTCTGTTCATGAATTCAGAATGCCAGCAGATGGCACTATATTGTTTTGGTCCGTTAATGTAAAAGTACCCATGGGTGAAGAAATTCACCCATCTCCACTATCTTTTTTTTGCCTCTGCCTGGGGGGGGGGGGGTGTGGTTCAAGGGGGTGAAACCTCCCTTGTAAACATCATTCCCCAAGGTTCACTTGGGGTGGTTGCCAGAGGATCGGCGGAGTGCCCCGCTAAGTGTTACAATCGTAGGAGCAGCAAAAAAAATGGGGGGAAAGAGAACCAATCACCAGAGAGGGAAGTTATGTGCTCCCCTGATCTTCTGACATGCTTTAAAGTCGCACAACCTATATTTTACAATTTAGGCTGAAAAGTTCATTCTTTGTCTCCTCAGACCATAGCACATTTGCCTGTATTTGGGGTGACTGAATTAATTATTTGGCAGAATTAAGATGGGCTTGGATGTTCCTTTGTGTAAGAAAGGGTTTTAACCTGGCCACTCTACCCCATTGCCCAGACATGTGCAGACTACAAGAGATAGTGGTCACATGCAAGGAGTAATCAGTACATGCCAGACATTCCTGTGGCTCCTTCTGTGTTGATATTTACCTCTTGGTAGTCTTCGAGGTAAATTTTTTCATTAGCGTCTCATCAGCTTAAGAGGGTTGCCCTGATCTTTGCAATATCTCTGTGGTGCCACATTTTCTCCACTTATTGATAATGGTTTTGACAGTGCCCCATTGTACATCCAGTGCCTTCGCTATTCTCTTATATCACTCTCCTGATTAGTACTTTCAACAATTAGCTGTCGCAGTTACTTTGGCAACTTCTTGTGGACCATGGCAAAAGCAGGAATGTAAACTTAAGAGCCAGACCATTTTTGATTTAGCACCTAGGTAGAGCTTGCTGATTGGTAACTAAATGTAGTAACCAATAGGCAAGCGCTACCCAGGGTTCTGAACCAAAAATGGGTCAGCTCCTAAGCGTACATTCCTGTTTTTTCAAATACAGATACCAAGAAAACGAAGACAAATTGGTAATAGTAGTAAATAAGAAAGTTGCTTAAAATTGCATGATTTATCTGATTCATGAAAGAAAAAATGTGGGTTCATTATTCCTTTAACCCCTTAACGACCAAGGACGTGCCAGGCACGTCCTACAAAAAATGGTCGGTAACGACCAAGGACGTGCCTGGCATGTCCTCTGGGGTTTCAAGCGCTGGAAGCGATTGTGACGCTTCCGGACACTTTCAGGGTATTGCAGCGATGCCTCAATATTGAGGCATCATGCAATACCCTTTTTTAAGCAAACCAATGCAGAGAGAGCCACCCTGTGCGCGTGCACTATTTAGTGCTGTCATTACTGTCTATGGGAAGGAGGGAGAGTGAGTGAGAGGGAGGGGGATTAAGGACTAATTAGTGTTGGGAAAGGGATCTGGGAGGGGGGCAGCTACACTACAGAAAATTGGGTCTTTTTTTTTTTTTTTTAATAAAGCACATTTCTAGCAAACTAGTTACTGACAGACAGCTGCCAGTACCCAAGATGGCAGCAAATAGGTAGAGGGGGAGGGTTAGAGAGCTGTTTTGGGGGGATCAGGGAGGTGCGGGGCTAAAGAGGGATCCAACACTGCAGAATATATATATATATATATATATATATATATATATAAATTTAAAAAAGACTTTTATTTTAGTACTGGCAGACTTTCTGCCAGTGCTTAAGATGGCGGTGACATTTGTGAGGTGGGCGAGGGAAGAGAGCTGTTTGGGGGACATCAGGGAGGGATTTGGGGGTGTAATGTTTCAGCTGGGAGGCTGATCTCTACACTAAAGCTAAAATTAACCCTAGAAGCTACCTAATTAACCCCTTCACTGCTGGGCATAATACAAGTGTGGAGTGCAGCAGCATTTAGCGGCCTTCTAATTACCAAAAAGCAATGCCAAAGCTATATATGTCTGCTATTTCTGAACAAAGGGGATCACAGAGAAGCATTTACAACCATTTGTGCCATAATTGCACAAGCTGTTTGTAAATAAGTTAAGTGAGAAACCTAAAGTTTGTGAAAAAGTTAACAATTTTTTTAATTTGATCGCATTTGTCAGTGAAATGGTGGCATGAAATATACCAAAATGGGCCTAGATCAATACTTTGGGTTGTCTACTACACTACACTAAAGCTAACATTAACCCTACAAGCTACCTAATTAACCTCTTCACTGCTGGGCATAATACACCTTCACTGCTGGGCATAATACAAGTGTGGTGCGCAGCGGCATTTAGCGGCCTTCTAATTACCAAAAAGTATTGCCAAAGCCATACATGTCTGCTATTTCTGAACAAAGAGGATCCCAGAGACGCATTTACAACCATTTGTGCCATAATTGCACAAGCTGTTTGTAAATAATTTCAGTGAGAAATCTAAAGTTTGTGAAAAAGTTAACAATTTTTTTAATTTGATCGCATTTGTCAGTGAAATGGTGGCATGAAATATACCAAAATGGGCCTAGATCAATACTTTGGGTTGTCTACTAAAAAATAATATGTACATGTGAAGGGTTATTCAGGGATTCCTGACAGATATCAGTATTACAATGTAACTCGCTAATTTTGAAAAAAAAAAAAAGTTTTGGAAATAGCAAAGTGCTACTTGTACTTATTGCCCTATAACTTACAAAAAAAGCAAAGAACATGTAAACATTGGGTATTTCTAAACTCAGGACAAAATTTAGAAACTATTTAGCATGGGTGTTTTTTTGGTGGTTGTAGCTGTGTAACAGATTTTGGGGGTCAAAATTAGAAAAAAAATTATTCTTTTCAATTTTTTTAATCATATTTTATATTTGTTTTTATAGTAAATTATATGATATGATGAAAATAATGGTATTTTTAAAAAATTCAGTTTAGTGGCGAGAAAAATTGCATATAATATGTGTGGGTACAGTAAATGAGTAAGAGGTAAATTACAGCTAAACACAAACACCCCAGAAATGTAAAAACAGCCCTGGTCCTTAAGGGTAAGTAAATGGAAAAATTGGTCTGGACTCTAAGGGGTTAATTTCCCTTTAAAGGGTCAGTAAACTTTAAAAGGAAAGTAAGCATATATATTTAGTTAGTTTCTTAAATATTGTTTGAAACCCTTTATAACATTTATAGCTGCATTACAAATAATTTTTTCTCCGAGGTATACATACCATTAGTGATAATTCCTCTCACCACGCCAAAGCCTGCATTTTGTTCTTCTCTTCCTTCCATCATTTAGGTTGCGGTACAGCCAATAAGAAGGCTGCTGACCGTCCCTTTCCTCTCCAACTGAGCGCTCTCCTGGTAATGCCTGTATGCCCGGCTTTCTAAAACAGATAGAGTATGCGTGCTCACTCTCAGCCCTCCTTCACTGACACTAATTAAAACAGTGGATTGTGCATCAGATACTGGGTTTTAACTTTGTGGCTTGTGAGTAATGTGTGACAGCAGGAATAATATTAACCCCTCAAGCAATAACGAGCAAAAGCTACATTTATTTATCTTGCGGAAGTATAGATAAAATTTGCAGGATAATTGTTATTGTAAACTATGAAATATTATTTTGCCATTGCTAACCTAACATCATTATTATAATAATCTTTTTATGACATACAAAATTAGTAGATTGTTTATGCCCACGTTTTATATTTATAACATGTGCTTTCTTTATTTATAATAATTATCCTACATATTTCATCAGTACCTAAGACAAATGATGTTCCCTTTTCTTGTTACTACCTAGTTATTTCCACAGTGGTTATCTTATAACATTTTTTATCTTATTTTTCTCTTATTTATGAACTATTAAGCACATCTTACTGACCTGGCACAGTGGGGTATTATTATGTCATTTAAATATTTGGTTGATTCTTTCTATTTAACCCTAAGAGGCCCATTTATCAAGCTCCGTATGGAGCTTGCGGGCCCGTGTTTCTGACTCGCCAGAAACAGCAGTTATGAAGCAGCGGTCTAAAGACCGCTGCTCCATAACCCTGGCCGCCTGAGCAGGCGGACAGGAATCACCACAATTCAATCCGATCGAGTACGATCGGTTTGATTGACACCCCCCTGCTGGCGGCCCATTGGCCGCGAATCTGCAGGGGGCGGCGTTGCACCAGCTGCTGGTGCAATGCTGAATATGGAGAGCGTATTGCTCTCCGTATTCAGCGAGGTCTTGCAGACCTGATCCGCACTGTTGGATCAGGTCCGCAAGACCTTTGATAAATAGGCCTCTAAGCCTTCTTTACTCTCTGAACTCCCCTCCTCACCTCCTTTATCTATGGGAACAGAAAAAAAAAAGGGTGACCCCATAATTTCCCTCTCCCTCCCTCCCTCTCAGTCTGCCCAAGAGCTAGGAAATCTGCCTGTTAATAGCGCCATACTAAAATAGTCAGATTTCTTCAATGGGGATATTATCTGTTTCTGCAGTGGTTCAGGAAAAGATACTATCACCTTCAACCATTTCTGAAAAAAACTGCTAATCTTTTTTTCCTGAGGGATGGTAATCTCATATTGCTCCAGATGAATCTGTACAAGAATTTTATTATTGAATTCCCTCATAGAAGGACTATTTTTCGCTTTCCAGGACCTTAACAACAGATTGCGTCCAATTAGTACTAGTACTGTGTTTTTTAAAGCTATATTTTCCCAGACTTGACCCCTATCACGCAGAAAGAAAACATGCCTGACATCCAACCTGGTTTTCCTCTCAAGAAATCTGTTTAACCAATAATTTACTCTGTTCCAGAATTTTTGTCAAGACCATATACAATGATTAAGGTCTGCCTTCAGGAATCTGCATCTTTAGCAACTATATTCCTCTCGCTTTGACCACCTGGACAGATCTGCAGGTGTAATATATGGTTTATATAGTAATTTCATATGCGATTCTCTCCACCCAATATTCCCTGATGTTTTGAGCATCGTCTGGATACTCTGCTGTAGATCCTCAGAAGAGAGCTCAGCAAAATCTCTCAGCCATTTAATTGTGTCTTTTCTAGGTTAGCTTTACCCGCATTTACCATCGTCGGATTATACGATATTGAAATTGGGTTTATCCCTGCCTGATGTAATTTAAGGCTAGTCTCAATTACCCCCAGGGACCAACTAGTGCCGTGCTTTCCTGTCAGTTGTCCATAATAGTTCCTAATTTGTAGGTAAGCATAAAACTCTTTATAAGGTAGGGAAAATTCCTGTGACAACACAGCAAATGTTTTGATTGCCTTTAGTTCTTTATCCTCTAATTGATGGAGAAATATTAAGCCTTTTTGTGCCCATCGCTTAAATACAATATAGGTTGAGCCTGAAAGAAAATCAGGGTTAACCACAATAGGTAGAAAATGTGAAATCTGGTTGTTTATTCCAACCTCTTGTAAATATTTGATCCATGCCACTATAACATTAAAAATTATTTTTTTTACCAATTTCTTTGGGAATATTTCTGATATTCAAATGTAATAGTCCTTACAGAGAGAGGGGGGAGATCATATTCTGTTCCATCATTGAATAGGAAAATAAATCTTTCCCTGTCAGCCAATCACAAGGAATTTTCACAAGAAATGAATGGTTGTACAGTTTAATATCAGGGAACCCCAGCCCCCACCCCATTCTTTCTTGTGCATCAGTTTACTGAGAGCTATTCAGACTTTCACCCCTTTCCAGAAAACTTCACTGCAGCATGAATAAAACTTCATTATGTCCTTTTCCCTAATAAATAATGGCAGATTCTGGCACAAAAATAGGATTTTTGGTAAAATAATCATTTTCACTAAATGAACTTTAGCTGATAAGGTCAGCGGAAGAATCTTCCATTTCTGGTCATGCTGATGACCAGACTTCCTTATAATTTAGGTCATACCAGTCAGCCGGATTTTTACTTAAAATAATTCCAAGATATTTAATCTGCTCTTTGAAGGGTGTCTTAATTACACTCCCTGCAGTTTTGTGTAACCATAAAATTTCTGATTTTGATCAATTAATCTTGTATCCTAAAAGGTAATGACATCACTTATAATTTCTAATAGGATGGGGATATTCTTTTTCGAATCCCCAATGAATACCATCAGGTCATCTGCATATAATGACAGCACTACCCTTCTCCCACCTAATAATAAATCTTCCAGTTCCTTCCTTAACAGTGTCGCTAATGGCTCTATTGCCATGTTGAACAGTAAGGGTGAGAGCGGGCATCCATGTCTTGTGCCTTTCATGATTTTGATAGAAGAAGACCTTTGACTGTTAATTGAGAGAACCAAAGTTGGGTTACTGTAAATGATCTTTATAAAGTCTGTGAACTGTCCTGTAAGCCCAAGATTGTCGATAGATGTGAATAAGTCGTCCCATGCGATTGAATCAAAAGCCTTCTCGGCATCAATGGTGATTATAGCAGCCTCTTTTCTTTCACTATCTTTCCCATTATCTTTATTAACGCAATATTGTTCGATTAAATAGAGAACACTTCGCATATTTTTTTTTTAATTCCTACCTACCATGAATCCCAATTGATCTGTATGTATTAAAGGGTCTAGTACGGATTTAAGCCTTTAAACAATTATTGAGATCAAAAGCTTATAATCATTGTTTAACAATGATATCGGTCTGTAGGAATCAACTGATTCTGGATTTTTATCTTTCTTAAGTATCTGTGTAATGATGGAAGCAAGCAGTAAAATAGGGGGATTGCATATTGCTTTGTATATAGTATTGATTAAAAAGAAGTTGCAATGCTGGTGAAATTAAATCTTGTAATATTTTATAGAAATCTATGGGAAGTTGGTCCAGACCTGGGGCTTTGTTTAATACTGCTTTTTGGATTCCTTTAACAATATCTTCCTGAGTTATGGGTGCATTTAATGAATTTAAGCCTTCTTGTGATATTTTGGGTAATCTAATTTCCCCCCAGAATGTCTTCTTATTCACGAGGTTTATGTCACTCTGTGTATATAATCCCTGATAAAATGTTTGAAAGACCCTATTAATCTCTTTAGGTGTCACAAATCTTCCTTCATTGTTCTTAATGGCCTCTATATAGTTTTTCTTTTTGCGGCTCTTTGCCAGGTGAGCAAGCCACTTAATGTTTTTTGCCAGAAAAGCTAGAGAATGTCGCTTTCTGTTTAAGTTCCTTCTGTTGTTCCTGTTGATGTGTAAAACTATCTCTGATTTCTCCAACATAGGTGTGTCCGGTCCACGGCGTCATCCTTACTTGTGGGATATTCTCTTCCCCAACAGGAAATGGCAAAGAGCCCAGCAAAGCTGGTCACATGATCCCTCCTAGGCTCCGCCTACCCCAGTCATTCTCTTTGCCGTTGTACAGGCAACATCTCCACGGAGATGGCTTAGAGTTTTTTAGTGTTTAACTGTAGTTTTTCATTATTCAATCAAGAGTTTGTTATTTTCAAATAGTGCTGGTACGTACTATTTACTCAGAAACAGAAAAGAGATGAAGAATTCTGTTTGTATGAGGAAAATGATTTTAGCAACCGTAACTAAAATCCATGGCTGTTCCACACAGGACTGTTGAGAGCAATTAACTTCAGTTGGGGGAACAGTTTGCAGTCCCTTGCTGCTTGAGGTATGACACATTCTAACAAGACGATGTAATGCTGGAAGCTGTCATTTTCCCTATGGGATCCGGTAAGCCATGTTTATTACGATTGTAAATAAGGGCTTCACAAGGGCTTATTTAAACTGTAGACTTTTTCTGGGCTAAATCGATTGATTATTAACACATATTTAGCCTTGAGGAATCATTTTATCTGGGTATTTTGATATAATAATATCGGCAGGCACTGTTTTAGACACCTTATTCTTTAGGGGCTTTCCCAAAGCATAGGCAGAGTCTCATTTTCGCGCCGGTGTTGCGCACTTGTTTTTGAGAGGCATGGCATGCAGTCGCATGTGAGAGGAGCTCTGATACTTATAAAAGACTTCTGAAGGCGTCATTTGGTATCGTATTCCCCTTTGGGTTTGGTTGGGTCTCAGCAAAGCAGATACCAGGGACTGTAAAGGGGTTTAAAGCTTAAAACGGCTCCGGTTCCGTTATTTTAAGGGTTAAAGCTTCCAAAATTGGTGTGCAATATTTTCAAGGCTTTAAGACGCTGTGGTGAAAATTTGGTGAATTTTGAACAATTCCTTCATGTTTTTTCGCAATTGCAGTAATAAAGTGTGTTCAGTTTAAAATTTAAAGTGACAGTAACGGTTTTATTTTAAAACGTTTTTTGTACTTTCTGATCAAGTTTATGCCTGTTTAACATGTCTGACCTACCAGATAGACTGTGTTCTGAATGTGGGGAAGCCAGAATTCCTATTCATTTAAATAAATGTGATTTATGTGATAATGACAATGATGCCCAAGATGATTCCTCAAGTGAGGGGAGTAAGCATGGTACTGCATCATTCCCTCCTTCGTCTACACGAGTCTTGCCCACTCAGGAGGCCCCTAGTACATCTAGCGCGCCAATACTCCTTACTATGCAACAATTAACGGCTGTAATGGATAATTCTGTCAAAAACATTTTAGCCAAAATGAACCCTTGTCAGCGTAAGCGTGGCTGCTCTGTTTTAGTTACTGAAGAGCATGACGACGCTGATATTAATATCTCTGAAGGGCCCCTAACCCAATCTGAGGGGGCCAGGGAGGTTTTGTCTGAGGGAGAAATTACTGATTTAGGGAACATTTCTCAGCAGGCTGAATCTGATGTGATTACATTTAAATTTAAATTGGAACATCTCCGCATTTTGCTTAAGGAGGTATTATCCACTCTGGATGATTGTGGAAATTTAGTCATCCCAGAGAAACTATGTAAAATGGACAAGTTCCTAGAGGTGCCGGGGCTCCCAGAAGCTTTTCCTATACCCAAGCGGGTGGCGGACATTGTTAATAAAGAATGGGAAAGGCCCGGTATTCCTTTCGTCCCTCCCCCCATATTTAAAAAATTGTTTCCTATGGTCGACCCCAGAAAGGACTTATGGCAGTCAGTCCCCAAGGTCGAGGGAGCGGTTTCTACTTTAAACAAACGCACCACTATTCCCATAGAGGATAGTTGTGCTTTCAAAGATCCTATGGATAAAAAATTAGAAGGTTTGCTTAAAAAGATGTTTGTTCAGCAGGGTTACCTTCTACAACCCATTTCATGCATTGTCCCTGTCACTACTGCCGCATATTTCTGGTTTGATGAACTGCTTAAGGTGCTCGATAGTGACTCTCCTCCTTATGAGGAGATTATGGACAGAATCAATGCTCTCAAATTGGCTAATTCTTTCACTCTAGACGCCTCTTTGCAATTGGCTAAGTTAGCGGCTAAGAACTCTGGGTTTGCTATTGTGGCGCGCAGAGCGCTTTGGTTGAAATCTTGGTCGGCTGATGCGTCTTCCAAGAACAAGCTACTAAACATTCCTTTCAAGGGGAAAACGTTGTTTGGTCCTGACTTGAAAGAGATTATCTCTGATATCACTGGGGGTAAGGGCCATGCCCTTCCTCAGGATCGGCCTTTCAAGGCAAAAAATAGACCTAATTTTCGTCCCTTTCGTAAAAACGGACCAGCCCAAGGTGCTACGTCCTCTAAGCAAGAGGGTAATACTTCTCAGGCCAAGCCAGCTTGGAGACCAATGCAAGGCTGGAACAAGGGAAAGCAGGCCAAGAAACCTGCCACTGCTACCAAGACAGCATGAAATATTGGCCCCCGATCCGGGACCGGATCTGGTGGGGGGCAGACTCTCTCTCTTCGCTCAGGCTTGGGCAAGAGATGTTCTGGATCCTTGGGCGCTAGAAATAGTCTCCCAGGGTTATCTTCTGGAATTCAAGGGACTTCCCCCAAGGGGGAGGTTCCACAGGTCGCAGTTGTCTTCAGACCACATAAAAAGACAGGCGTTCTTACATTGTGTAGAAGACCTGTTAAAAATGGGAGTGATTCATCCTGTTCCATTAAGAGAACAAGGGATGGGGTTCTACTCCAATCTGTTCATAGTTCCCAAAAAAGAGGGAACGTTCAGACCAATCCTAGATCTCAAGATCTTAAACAAATTTCTCAAGGTCCCATCGTTCAAGATGGAAACCATTCGAACTATCCTTCCTTCCATCCAGGTAGGTCAATTCATGACCACGGTGGATTTAAAGGATGCGTATCTACATATTCCTATCCACAAGGAACATCATCGGTTCCTAAGGTTTGCATTCCTGGACAAACATTACCAGTTCGTGGCGCTTCCTTTCGGATTAGCCACTGCTCCAAGGATTTTCACAAAGGTACTAGGGTCCCTTCTAGCGGTGCTAAGACCAAGGGGCATTGCAGTTGTACCTTACCTGGACGACATTCTGATTCAAGCGTCGTCCCTTCCTCAAGCAAAGGCTCACACGGACATTGTCCTGGCCTTTCTCAGATCTCACGGCTGGAAAGTGAACGTGGAAAAGAGTTCTCTATCCCCGTCAACAAGGGTTCCCTTCTTGGGAACAATTATAGACTCCTTAGAAATGAGGATCTTTCTAACAGAGGCCAGAAAAACAAAGCTTCTGGACTCTTGTCGGATACTTCATTCCGTTCCTCTTCCTTCCATAGCTCAGTGCATGGAAGTGATCGGGTTGATGGTGGCGGCGATGGACATAGTTCCTTTTGCGCGCATTCATCTAAGACCATTACAACTGTGCATGCTCAGTCAGTGGAATGGGGACTATACAGACTTGTCTCCGAAGATACAAGTAAATCAGAGGACCAGAGACTCACTCCGTTGGTGGCTGTCCCTGGACAATCTGTCTCAAGGGATGATGTTCCACAGACCAGAGTGGGTCAGTGTCACGACCGACGCCAGTCTGATAGGCTGGGGCGCGGTCTGGGGATCCCTGAAAGCTCAGGGTCTTTGGTCTCGGGAAGAATCTCTTCTACCGATAAATATTCTGGAACTGAGAGCGATATTCAATGCTCTCCAGGCCTGGCCCCAGCTTGCGAGGACCAGGTTCATACGGTTTCAATCAGACAACATGACGACTGTTGCGTACATCAACCATCAGGGGGGAACAAGGAGTTCCCTAGCGATGGAAGAAGTAACCAAAATTATTCTTTGGGCGGAGTCTCACTCCTGCCACCTGTCTGCTATCCACATCCCAGGAGTGGAAAATTGGGAAGCGGATTTTCTGAGTCGGCAGACATTGCATCCGGGGGAGTGGGAACTCCATCCGGAAATCTTTGCCCAAGTCACTCACCTGTGGGGCATTCCAGACATGGATCTGATGGCCTCTCGTCAGAACTTCAAAGTTCCTTGCTACGGGGCCAGATCCAGGGATCCCAAGGCGGCTCTAGTGGATGCACTAGTGGCACCTTGGACCTTCAAACTAGCTTATGTGTTCCCGCCATTTCCTCTCATCCCCAGGCTGATAGCCAGGATCAAGCAGGAGAGGGCGTCGGTGATCTTGATAGCTCCTGCGTGGCCACGCAGGACTTGGTATGCAGATCTGGTGAATATGTCATCGGCTCCACCTTGGAAGCTACCTTTGAGACGAGACCTTCTTGTTCAGGGTCCGTTCGAACATCCGAATCTGGTTTCACTCCAGCTGACTGCTTGGAGATTGAACGCTTGATTTTATCGAAGCGAGGATTCTCAGATTCTGTTATCGATACTCTTGTTCAGGCCAGAAAGCCTGTGACTAGAAAGATTTACCACAAAATTTGGAAAAAATATATCTGTTGGTGTGAATCTAAAGGATTCCCTTGGGACAAGGTTAAGATTCCTAGGATTCTATCCTTCCTTCAAGAAGGATTGGAAAAAGGATTATCTGCAAGTTCCCTGAAGGGACAGATTTCTGCCTTGTCGGTATTACTTCACAAAAAGCTGGCAGCTGTGCCAGATGTTCAAGCCTTTGTCCAGGCTCTGGTTAGAATCAAGCCTGTTTACAAACCTTTGACTCCTCCTTGGAGTCTCAATTTAGTTCTTTCAGTTCTTCAGGGGGTTCCGTTTGAACCCTTACATTCCGTTGATATTAAGTTATTATCTTGGAAAGTTTTGTTTTTAGTTGCGATTTCTTCTGCTAGAAGAGTCTCAGAATTATCTGCTCTGCAGTGTTCTCCTCCTTATCTGGTGTTCCATGCAGATAAGGTGGTTTTACGTACTAAACCTGGTTTTCTTCCAAAAGTTGTTTCTAACAAAAACATTAACCAGGAGATTATCGTACCTTCTCTGTGTCCAAAACCAGTTTCAAAGAAGGAACGTTTGTTGCACAATTTGGATGTTGTTCGCGCTCTAAAATTCTATTTAGATGCTACAAAGGATTTTAGACAAACATCTTCCTTGTTTGTTGTTTATTCAGGTAAAAGGAGAGGTCAAAAGGCAACTTCTACCTCTCTCTCTTTTTGGATTAAAAGCATCATCAGATTGGCTTACGAGACTGCCGGACGGCAGCCTCCCGAAAGAATCACAGCTCATTCCACTAGGGCTGTGGCTTCCACATGGGCCTTCAAGAACAAGGCTTCTGTTGATCAGATATGTAGGGCAGCGACTTGGTCTTCACTGCACACTTTTACCAAATTTTACAAGTTTGATACTTTTGCTTCTTCTGAGGCTATTTTTGGGAGAAAGGTTTTGCAAGCCGTGGTGCCTTCCATTTAGGTGACCTGATTTGCTCCCTCCCTTCATCCGTGTCCTAAAGCTTTGGTATTGGTTCCCACAAGTAAGGATGACGCCGTGGACCGGACACACCTATGTTGGAGAAAACAGAATTTATGTTTACCTGATAAATTTCTTTCTCCAACGGTGTGTCCGGTCCACGGCCCGCCCTGGTTTTTTTAATCAGGTCTGATATTTTATTTTCTTTAACTACAGTCACCACGGTACCATATGGTTTCTCCTATGCAAATATTCCTCCTTAACGTCGGTCGAATGACTGGGGTAGGCGGAGCCTAGGAGGGATCATGTGACCAGCTTTGCTGGGCTCTTTGCCATTTCCTGTTGGGGAAGAGAATATCCCACAAGTAAGGATGACGCCGTGGACCGGACACACCGTTGGAGAAAGAAATTTATCAGGTAAACATAAATTCTGTTTTTCTTAGCATCTTGATATTTCGACCAAGATCTAGACTCAGGATGATCTATATATTTTCTATAAGTATTTCTAACAGCACTGTTCAACACTGCTTCTCTAGCTTTAGAGACTTTTTTCCATTTCGATAGCATAGCTTTGATCTCACGCCGGAAAAAGGCTTTTGCTGCCTCCCAAAATATTTTGATTTTATGCAAGTATGCCTTATTGTTGTTATAAAACTCATCCCACAATCTTCTGAGCTCATGTTGGAACTGAATGTTATGTATTAGATATCTGGGGAAAAAGAAGATATTGTTCCCCTTTCCCAAATTAACTTTACCCTTAATTTTCAGCGTTATACATGCATGATCTGAGAGATATATATCTGCAATACCCACTTCCAGGTCCATACAAAGCATGTTTTCACCCAGCAGGAAAAAATCTATTTGAGAAAGTGTTTCGTGCGCCTTAGATTCGCACGTAAATGATCAACCATCCGGGTTATGAATACGCCAGATATCTTTGAGTTTGAGATTTCTACAAAATTTGTTAAGCCACTTGGCTCCTTTATTATATCTTCTAGAGGTCGATGTCTTAAATCTATCTAGTTTGGGATGCATAGTCATGTTAAAATCCCCCACCACAATTAAATTTGCATTCCCATATACATCGGTCATTGACACTCTGGCCCCTCCAACCTTAGCTCAGAAACCACACTCTCATCCTCAGCCCTGGCATACCCCTTTGACACGATACCTACGCAGATGCTCCCGTACTGCTGAGCGACATTGGAGGAAATCTCGGAGTTCAGCTGACTTTCTTCACTACAAGTTCATCTTGAACTCCTACTATTCTGCCCTTAAACTTTATAAGCAACAATATTTTTCTAATCTCATCTCAACTCTTTCCTCTAACCCTAAACGTCTGTTCTCCACGTTCAACACTCTTCTCCACCCACCCCCACCTCCTAACACAACCTCTCTCTCAGCTCAAGATTTTGCAAGCCACTTCAACAACAAAATTGACTCCATCAGAAGTGAAATCAGCTCTCAACATACTTCCAATCTCCCACCCCCTCAAAAGCTCACGATCACCCAAAACCCAAATATCCAAAAATGCAGCTCTTTTGCCCCTGTCAATGAGGATGAAGTTTCTTCCCTTATACTGTCCTTCCACCTCACTACCTGTCCCCTCAACCCCATCCCCTCACAGATACTCCCCTCCCTCTCTTGTACCCTCACCCCCATACTCACACACATTTTCAACCTCTCCCTCAGCACTGGTATATTTCCCTCATCTCTAAAACATGCACTGGTCACACCTATCCTCAAAAAACCTTCCCTCGTTCCAACCTCCCCTTCCAATTACCGCCCTATTTCCCTACTCTCTCTTGCCTCAAAGCTCCTCGAAAAGCTAGTTTACGCACGTCTATCCCATTTCCTTACACTAAACTCTCTTCTTGACCCACTGCAATCTGGATTTCGTTCCCATCACTCTACAGAGACAGCAATTGTCAAGGTTACCAATGACCTACTTACAGCAAAATCCAAAGGCCACTTCTCTCTGCTTATCCTCCTTGACCTGTCTGCAGCCTTTGACACTGTTGACCACCCTCTTCTGCTCCAAACCCTCCAATCCTTCGGCATCTGTGACACAGCTCTCTTGTGGTTCTCTTCCTATCTGACTAACCGTACATTTAGTGTAGCCTTCTCCGGAGCATCCTCTGCCCCGTTACCACTTTCTGTTGGGGTACCTCAAGGCTCTGTCCTTGGTCCCCTTCTCTTTTCAATCTACATGTCGTCACTAGGTTCCTTAATAAAGTCCCATGGGTTTCAATACCACTTGTATGCCTATGACACCCAAATCTACCTCTCTGCACCAGACCTACCTCCTTCCTTACTAACCCGTGTCACTAACTGTCTTTCTCACATCTCATCTTGGATGTCCTCTCACTACCTTAAGCTAAATCTCTCCAAAACTGAACTCCTTATATTTCCCCCTTCTTCCAATGTCTCCACCCCCAAAATTTCTATAACTGTTGATAATTCCATCATTACCCCTACCCCGCACGCCCGATGTCTTGGGGTCACACTTGACTCAGATCTTTCCTTCACTCCTCACATTCAGTCCTTGGCTAAAGCCTGCCGCTTCCACCTTAAAAACATCGCTAAAATTAGACATTTCCTTACACAAGATACAACCAAGATTTTAATCCACTCTCTCATCCTCTCCCGCCTCGACTACTGCAACTCCGTCCTCTCTGGTCTACCTAGCTGCCGCATATCTCCTTTACAATCCATTATGAATACCTCTGTCAGGCTCATCTTCCTTACTCGTCGCTCTTCATCTGCTGCACCTCTCTGCCAATCCATTCACTGGCTTCCTCTTCCCTCTAGGACTAAACATAAAATCCTCGCCCTGACATATAAAGCTCTCAACTGCACTGCTCCCCCCTACATCTCAGAACTTGTCTCTAGATACTCTCCCTCCTGTCCCCTTCGATCAGCTCAGGATCTCCTCCTCTCTTGTTACTTCCTCACATTCCCGTTTACAGGACTTCTCCAGACTGGCCCCCATCTTGTGGAATTCCCTGCCTCGTTCCATAAGACTCTCCCCTAGTTTTAACAGCTTCAAGCACTCCCTAAAAACTCTACTATTCAGGGATGCATACAACCAACACTAACCTTTCCTACCTCCACTGCTTTCCCCTTGAACCCCTTAAAGTGTAAGCCTATGGGCCCAGCTGTTTACAGATCGCTTCATAAGAGCCGACTACAACAGTGAAACTCTCGGCAGGGCCCTCTACCCACTTGACCCCTACAAAAGCTATCCTGTACATCGACTATGTTTACAGCGCTGCGGAATCTGTTGGCGCTCTACAAATACCTGATAATAATAAAAAAAATAATAACATATGGTAATAACTTAAGGTATACTCTATCCCAGAATTCTAACTCTAATTGATTGGGGACATAGAGGTTGCACAGAATATATCTAATCTTGTCAATCTCAAATTGTATAATCATATATCAATCTCCTTCATCTATTTCTTGAGAAATAATTTGTATACTTAAATCTTTTTTTTTTTTTTTTTTTTGTTATTTTAAATTTTTATTGAAGGTAAAGAAGTTTACAGGCATAAATTGCATGGTACAATAATCAACACACATATTGATGGCATATCTGAAAGTATGTAAAGCACCAAAAGCAATAAAAAAGAATAATAAAGAAAATTAACTTCCCCTTCATTTTTCTCCCCTCTTCATGTCATATTAGATCACTCTTGGATCCTAGATTTGTAAATAACGTTTTTTAGGGGTTAAATAGATAGTAATAACATAAATTGCACAGAAAAATGGCATCTCTAAAAATAACAATGTTGAATAGGTTTTACATTTTAAAGATAGGAGATGCAAAGGTCCCAATCGGGTACCCACTCGTTAAATATAAGTATTAATACAAAAACAATTAAACATGAACCATAGTGTACAGAGAAGAGGCATGTTTACCCCTAACGGGTAGTAAAACTTAGGCAGCTTAGTCTGAAGAAGTTTAGGCAGTGGTTTAATATCGCTAGGGGCATTCGGATTTACCTTAATAACATCTCCTGTGGGGTAGTATACAACAGTTTAGATAGTAATGCTCCATCACTAACGTGATCTATAGATTATTTATTGGATTAGTATTGCAAATATCTATGCTTTTGGGAACCTTCTGCAGTTTATTAGGGAAAGAAAATGTATTACTCTAGCGCTCTAATGGAGATAAGACCCTCATGCATATGGAGACAACAATATTACATTCCTAGAGACCCTTGTTTTATCTTTATTATCCAGCATGTCTCTCTCAGGGGCCCCCCCTAAACCCCACGGGAAACATATGGTTATATTTAAGGTCTCTATGAAAAAGTAGTGTCTACCAAGCGAGGTAAAGATAAAATTAAGACTGCAAAACGCTATTTAGTGCGTAAAAGCATAAGGTAACAGGGATAAAGGCTTGATTAACATATATTTTACCAGACATAATGTAGACAGAGACAGTTCCTATAGCATTGTCACAACCCACGTAACCTCCCCACCCCCCCCGGTTCCGGCCGCGAACCGTGGAAAGTAGGCCATTTATGAAATATAACAGTAAAGGAACCTCTATATAGTATCAACATCTTGAAATATAAACATAAGAACAAGCACTTTGTAACTGCAAATAAAGGATAACCAAACAACCCAAAATGCTTCCATGTCTCCCCCTCAGTGACTAGTAAACCCTATATGCTAAGGAAAATCCCACACTGAGCTTCCGATTCCAAGTATGACCTGCAAAGGTGTGAATAGTGTCCCAGTATCCCATATGAGGCCACCACCGCTGTGCCAGTGGTGTCTAGGCAGTGATGTTAAAATTCTGGAACAACCTTCCTCCATCCGCTTGTCTAAACGGAGTGTATCCACAAGATCCTGCCGGCATAATTGCACAGGTATATTTGTTTTATAAACGCCAGATAGACTGAGTCTCTTTTTGTTATTTAGATCAGCATGGATGTCCTCCCCAGGCTCCCCTTTTGGCGCAATATTAAATATGGTACCTTCAGGTAGCGATAAGTCCTGTGCTTTTGCCCCTGCGAAATTAGGGCTCAGATCGGACTCTGACTTCTCCTTGACCTTTATATTAGCAGCTTCCCCACAGCTAAATCCACCCGCCATCTTGATTCCTTCCATGCGGCTAGATGATTGCGGTGTAGATGACGAGATCTCACATGGCGGCTCCACTGCGAGATTAACAACCTCTGGTAAGTCCGGTATTGTGACTGCTTCGCTAGTAACAGTGGACTGGTATAGCCTGTGCTGCTTTTGATAAACTTGCATAAAAAAGTCCCATGGGGCTCTGGCAATCAGGCTCTGAAAACAGCGATCTAGCTTTTCCATGCTGCTGTCGCATCTAGCGTTCAGGTCCCTTTCCTGCTCGGCGTCCATTTTGTGGGGTAGCAATGAAGGAAGATTAGGTAATGCCTTCTTTAATTCAAACTTTGAAAAGTTGATATGGTTCGGCAAGTGAGTCTGTATATCAGGCTGATGTAGCGGGTACCCAATTAGGACAAATACCCTCGATTGTTCGAGGGGGGTGGCGTTGCCTATGTGTGAGCCGCCGCTCTAGGCCTCCTACGTCCAAAATGTGACTCAAACTTCACAAATACAGCGCAAATGTCTCTAATTTACAGGTGCCGTTATGTAGTCTGCCCTTATAGACAGATAGGTATAAGTTTGTGCTGTAAGATCTACCCTGATATCGGCGGATTTCAAGTGATCAGTGAGAGCACAGAGAAAGTGCGACCATACAAGATCGCAGTTCGGACACGCCCCCACTTAAATCTTTTTTAAAGAGACAAGCAACCCCTCTCTTTCTCCTAACACATGAAGTGGCAACCACTTCACCAATCCATTTCACTTTGAATTTATTTATTTCTTGCAGACTCAAATGTATCTCTTGTATAATTGCAATGTCGGTATGTATTTTTTGTAGGTGGCTTATTACCCATTTCCTTTTGATTGGAGATGTTACTTCCCTCACATTCCATGATACTATGTTTAAGTTTTTAGCCATCCTTTAATTCTACAGTCTGCTAAACGATAATAATACGACTCCAAAGGCAGTACATGGGACCGGTGAGAGGTCGGGTAGGAGCGGGGGGAGAGGAAGAAAAAACAAACAAACAAAAAAAAAACCAATCCCCATATCACAATACAGTATGTATAAAATGTCTGACCTTTTAGTCTAAAAAAAAAAAAAATATCTTGTGAGTCATATTTCCTTCTCCTAATTCTGTCCTCTATCTTAGATCTCTATATGATTATAAATCAATACTCTTTCTAATTATTTTCTCTACAAAATCCTTTGCTTCCTGATAAGTATGAAGTAAACCTATTTCTGAGTTGTAGGTGACTCGCAGCTTGGCTGGATATACCATGGTAGCTTGTATGCCCATGTTAATTAGTTGTGAGCATATTGGGGAAATTTGGCGCCTTTTATTAGAGGTATCCATAGAGAAGTCCTGAAATAGTAAGATATTATTACCCCCTATTTTAAAGTTTTTTCCCCCCTATATTGTCTCAATATGTTAGTTTTATCTTGAACGTTTAAGTATTTAATTAATACTGTTCTTTTCCTCTCTTTGTCTCTTCTCTCCTCTCTGAGGGCCCCTAATCTGTGAGCTCTTTCTACTGATATGGTATTGTTTGGGTTTTGAACCCCTAGCTCTTTAGATAGTGTCACTGATGCAAAGAGAATAAGATCCTGGTATTCTGGAGTTTCCGGTAAATCTATGACCCTAAGGTTATTCCTGCGTGACCTATCCTCTAGTTCCTCTATCTTGTTTTGTAGGGATTTAATTTTGTCTTCCTGGCTTTTAATGTTTTGCTCGTGTGCGTTTGTGCGATCTTCGAGATCTGATATTCTATTCTAGCTGAAAATTGTCTGACTTCTGATGTCAGCTCATCTAGCTCTTTCCTTAAACTATCAAATTGAGGGGTCATTGTCTCCATAATTTGTTTTACTAAGTTCTGTGGGTCAATCAGCATCTGTGAAGTGCTAACTTCGATTGTACAATCTGGTGAGTTATCTATTATGTTTTTGGGCTTCTTGTCTTTCTGTTTGGGGGCCATCCCTGGTGATTTAGATTTAATATTGTGTATATATTTATCCATTTGTGTATATGTGAAAGCTTTTGTAGCCAACAAAAATTGTGAAAGAAGGGGGTATGCAACTATTAGTCCAAAAGTGCAAAACCGCCATTGTGTATGTGATTTTTTTTTTTTATAAAAATTTTACAAAAGGAACAATAAGGCAAAAAATAAGTTGAATGTGCGAAATGTACGTGAGTTTAGATAATACACAGAATATATTCTGTGATATTTCTTCTGATAGGAAAACGTGTAATGTGAAAGTAGCTATGGGACAGTTACCCCACTATTTGAACCATACAAGCAACATTTATTCCTTCTTGTCACAAGCCAGATCTGCAAACCTTATACTTTATACAAGACCAGAAATTATAGCTAATCAACTTTCTTTGAGCCACAGTATACTTTTTTAAGACCCATATAATATCTGCAAAGAGTAGGCGCACAGATGCAGAAAACAGAACAAAAATAGAAGGCATAAAGCGATCACCTAGCTCTTCAGATTTAGCTTTGGATTTTATCTCTGCTATATTATTTTTAAGCTAGTGACATATCTATTAGAAAAGTACCAGCGCCCACACTTTATGTATCTAGTTGCTAATTATCGCTCCTGTATAACAGGTATGTATTGAAGCTTCTTATTCTTGCAAGTAGTATATATTGAGTTTTGCATAGGCACCCAGAAAGCTTATATTGAATATCACAGCTCCTTTTTTACCATATCTGATCCCCCCTAGGATCTAACCCTCTATATCCCACAGAGCCTGAGCATCTGCTCAGTGCAATATTTAAAGAGACTACTTTAGTAGCTGGGTGCCTCCTGGCTGCTGTTTTACATTAATATGCACATCTTATGTATACTTTATATGCAATATACACCACTCGAATATATCTATAAGCGCATGAGTTTTCATCTATAAACATCTGAACTTATACAGTGTCATTGCTGTACCAAATTGTCCTCTCTGACCGTCACTTTGCTGCGTGCATTTACCCACGCCACAGTGTCCTGTATTTGTCCCGCAGATCTCTTGCCCCTTTGCAAATCTTTAAAATCTATTCCTTCCTAAAGGAGTAGCAGTGTATACCCTCGGCATACAGGCCATAGAAAAAGAAGAGCCCTTTGCAGCTCTTTTACCCCTCCATCTTGGCCTTTCCAATCCTGCTCTTCAGCTAAATTAGGGCCCCAGGATTATTCAACTCTTGTATCTTTTTCAGTCCTGTAGCCTAAAACAAAGTTCTTTGAACCTCTTAAAAATAAACAGTTTTAACAGCTGTATCTTTGTATGCTGTCCAATTACATATTCCAGCAAGGCAAAAAGGGGAAAGATAGAAAGCAATTTGCGTGAGACAGTTTGAAGTGACACTTATCTTATACGTGCCATTTTCCTCCTGGCACATCTGTTTATCTGGAACACTTCTACACCGGCTGTGATCTTGGAAGCCTGTGCCACGTTATCTGCTCCTTCCCCTTAAAACGGTCCCGGCTGTGCTTAACATCCTCTCTTGTGCTTCTACCCTGAAATCTGGATCCCCCACACTGCCCGACTCGACCAGGGATCTTGGAAACAGGGTTTCTGCAGCGTCTCCTCATGTAGACCAGGTGGCTAATCGGCAGACAATAGGAGGAGGTTAGATGAGAGTGCGGCCTCTGCGACAGGGCCTTTTTGGCAAAAACCGTATTGGAGTTCCACAGCTGGCTCAGCTGTCTGTAAGCCACGATCCGGGCGATATTCCCCACATCGGCCAAGGATACCAGAGCTGCTTGAGGCGGGCTGCCGGATGCTACTTCCCTAGCTTCGCGCCCCAGCCTCCAACGTCAATGGTGACTCCGCTCCGGAACTCGGTCCATCATAAAAAATGGAAAAAGGAAAGAGATGCTACCTCGTATCTGTGTCGAATGTAAAGAAGTTTACCGTAATAGGAAATAGTACCATTCTCTCAATGTACAGATGGTGTGTGAACATAATATGAATATAATCAGTGTCCGTTCCAACTTACCTGTGTCTTGTCATGTCTACTAGGTAATTATTTATGTTATTTGCATCAATAAACATATTTTTATTATTATTTCTGTCATAGATGACTCAAAACTAACATTGTACCGTCATCAAACATTTTAGGTGTTGCATTCTATATTAATGTAGAAAAATGATGTTATGACTATTGATACATATAGAAATTGATTACTTGTATTTTTAGGTATGCATAATAACTTAATAACTTAAGTTAATGCTTACTATTCTAAACAGTCTCTTGTCACTGGCTCAATCATCTAATGGAATCTGCAGTTACTCTGGTTTTGCGAGTTTTCTTGGATTTACCAGAATCTCTTGCGGCAGCCATATTTACTTGCGGAATAAACGGAATAAAAAAGTTATTTATTAGTTCTGGAAAATACTCCTTCTTATACATGCGGCCTACTTATCTTGCCGCTTACACCTTTCTGGTCACGTTAGGTACCAAATCGTCTGATAGGTCATAGACAGCTTAGTAACTTTGTACTTTCACGCTGAGCGAAGCATCAAAGTTATCAATAATACAATTGTCTTCGAGAAAGATTAGACACACTATGTTACGGGGTGATTGTTTAAAAATGTTTTTATAGTTTTTATTGAGGACAAAAAGCTTATATCGTACAAGAGACAAAATAAAAAATAAACAGATTATCAAATATTAACATCATATCTGGTCAATAGTGCTTTATAGTCCTCATTTTCATACCCCTTACATCAATTGAGTAGGTCACTCTTGGATCAAATGAAATAATTTTATCTGAGTCCAGTGGTTTATATGGAACAATGTTGAAAAATAAAGAAAAACTGCATCTAATGGATGATTAAAGTGATGGTAAATTTTTACTGATTAAACATTATAATATTAATACTCGACCATTATTAACCTAAATCGCCACATTTATTTTTTTATTAGGTTATTCCAATACTTAATAAAATTATAATTTACTTCCAGAGCGTTACCGCTCCTTGCTCCTCCCCCGGCCTTACTTCCTGTTAATATTCTCATCCCAGCAAGAGAGCTGTACTTCCTCTCTCCACGTGTCATGTATTTGCCTGTCTTACTGCCCCTTTAACTAATTTCCCAGTTTCACCTTAAATACCAGCATTCCACTTCCTTCCTTGCTTGGTATTGTTCGTCTGCAACTAGCTAAGCTGCATCCTGATTAGCTCTACCGCTCTAGCGTGTCACTCCTCCATCGGCCAGTCTCTGCTGCCTGTCTGTTCAGTTCACACAGCGCTACCGGATCTGCCGCCTCTGTGACGTCACACGCCAATTCTGATAAAGGGGGAATGGTTGTGGTCTTGGACCGACAACAATACATAGATGAAGGCTACAGACAATTGCGTAATGAGAACAATTACCTAGTTCTACATAAGGATCCCACCACTCACTTTCATTCAAAATTATTACATCTTTTGGACGATGGATTAGAACAAGGGTTTATGGATCAGGCAACGATGAACTATTTGTTGGTTGATTGTCCAAAAATTCCGTTGTTCCATCATTTACCTAGCACATAAATCCCTGGACAATGTCCAGGGACGTCCAATAGTGAGTGGTGTGGAGTCTCTTCTAGGTAATTTGTCTGAGTGGCTAGACTCGATCCTTCAACCCCTTGTAGTCACTCTTCATTCTTACATCAGGGATACTAAACATATCCTTAATGTCATGGAGGAAACAAGATGGACACCGCAGTCTATGTGGCTTACGGTGGATGCAGTGTCGCTCTACTCTAGCATCCCACATTCCAAAGGGATAGAGGCCATCGCCTTTTTTCTGGAACATAATACTGATTATTCTGATGATTTCATCAAGTATATTTTGAAGGTCACTCTTTTTCTTTTGTCGCACAATTTTTTCAAATTTGAGGATGTTTTCTATCTCCAGAGATGTGGTACCGCCATGGGAGCTAAATTTGCTCCTTCTTTTGCTAATCTCTTTCTTGGCTGGTGGGAGTTTTACCACATCTTTGGAGATAGAAACCCCTACAGGGAATGTATCTCCTTTTACAGGAGATACATAGATGATCTTCTTTTTATTTGGTCAGGTAATCAATCTGATATTCAGGGATTCATCAATTATTTAAACAATAATGACATTGGACTTAGCTTTACTTTTGAGACAAACCAGAGCTCCATAAACTATTTGGACATCACTTTGGAGGGTAACTCCAATGGCAGAATATTCTCCAGGATTTTCAGAAAATCCATTTCGGGTAATTCCTTACTTTTAGGAACAAGTTGTCATCCCAAACATGTTCCCTTTGCGATTGCAAAAGGAGAATACACTTGAATTAAAAGGAATTGTACCTCCAATGAGGATTTTCAGAATGAGGCCAAAAAACTTGAGATGAGATTGAAGGAAAGGAAGTACCCCAAAAAAGCGATCAAAGGGGCTAAAGAATCAGTACAAGTAATGTCATATTTTTCTGTCTGGCCTTGTTCTTTTTGTGTCGTTTGTTCTCTCTGTCCTTGCACCTAAATCGACACTCCTCTTTTTTCCTATAAAAGCTGAACTCACCTTATCCTAAATGCTTGGTATTTGTGCCGCCTACTCACAGCAGCTGCACTCAAGCTTCAAGCATTTTCGACTCTGAACCTCTCAGAAACTACCGCTCCCAGCACCTATCGTGTGACGTCACACGCCACCGGAAGTGCACTCGACATCGGCTCTCTGCCTTAGCTACTAGCCACATCTCCGCTTCAGACAGTCTCTCAGCTCACTACCGGACTTCTCCCTGGCTATCAAAATTGTCCTTACCGGTAAGCGACTTAGCAACAATTTTACTTGGAAAGCATTCCGGAACTTATACTTATGTTACTTAACTGGTAATAAGATATGTTATAATGTCTCTATACAATCTGCTATAAACGAATTATCAACTTGCAATAACCTCAAATAGTTCTCTCCTACTCTTGGTATTCAAACACCTAGGATTAGAGATAGACAAACATAGTTTAGAACAAATCTTATTAGGTCTCATTGAACTATTTTTCCTACCCTCTTACTCACTTACCGGTTAAGCTGTTTTACCCTGTGCAAAGAAGTAATATTCTCCCATCTCAGATGTTAAAACAGCATTACCGCATATTATCTGAAAGGGGAATGAAAGAGCACTACAACTATAACTCTCCTATCCCCCCTTTCTAAGTAGTGCTCACCATCTCCCATCCTACACATATAACACAACCTGCAGTTGAGGTCCTTACATTCAGTTATTTTTCTCTACTTCTAGGGAAAAGAATTAATCATTACATTAATACCAAGCCATTTGAACATGGACCCAGCAGGATTAATCTCCCATGTGGAGGCACTCACACAGACCGTAGACAATTTAGCTAAGGGAATGACTGCCCTACAAACAGAGAATACATCTCTTAAACAGTACATTAACGACAAAATTGACACACTTAAGGTCACTTTAAGTGCCCACGAGCCACAGCCCAACCCCCCTCAACCTTTTTCAGGTAACCACAACGAATTTAGAGAATTAAAAAATTCTTGCTACCTATACTTTCAGTTAAAACCAAAAACCTACCCCAATGACCACTTAAAAGTTCTTACCACTATTTCTTATTTACGTGGAGAACCCCGTATATGGGCTCATTTTTTTTTTGAGACGGATGACCCAATACTTTACTCACTTGAGCAATTTTTTAAGGCTATGGCTCAACTTTATGACGACCCTTTTAAACAGCTCTCAGCTGAAACTGCCATGCGTTCCCTACGCCAAAATAAGAGACAGGTCGAGGAATATATAACGGACTTTAAAAAGTGGTCCGCTGATACCCTCTGGAACGACTTGTCCTTGCGTAACCAATTTCGCTTGGGCTTGTCTGACGCCTTAAAGGACGAACTTGCCAGACAACCTTTACCTGACACTCTTGACCAACTTATTGATTTATCTATAACCTTAGATAGACGTATTAGAGAACGACGATCTGAAAGACGTTACTCTGACACAGTGCAAAGAAATCCACAGGTTTATAACACACCCACGGTGTCATCCAAATCTACCACCAAGTCATCAACAGTCCCAATGGAACTTGGCTTTATAAGAGGACCCTTAACCCCACAGGAGAAACTCAGGCGTAAGGCAAACGACTTATGCATGTACTGTGGAGGAATGGATCATACTATCAGAGAATGTACCCAACTGCAACGTAAGAATGGTAAGCATAGGAAAGTACAAATATGTTTTTCCCTAAAACATTCACAAACTAACCATTGCTCCCTACCTATTCTGTTGCAGTGGGAACATCAGCGACTGGAGTCCCAAGCAATACTTGATTCTGGTGCCAGCCACAACTACATTGACCTAGACTATGTACACTTAAATAAAATACCACTGCTTAAAAAGTTAAAACCAAGTCTCCTTCGTTTTGTAGATGGTAAAGAAATTTCCTCTGGCCCAATAACACATCACACCATTCCACTACGCATTACCACTGATACACATCATACTGAATTTGCCACTTTTGATGTAATACCATCACCCCTATATCCTGTCATTTTAGGGATTCAATGGTTCAAAAAACATGATCCTACAATCATTTGGTCAAACTCTACCATTCTGTTTAATTCTTCCTATTGCAAGGACAATTGCCTCTTCCATGAACAGTTACTTCTCATGGAACCTGTCACTGTACCAAAAGAATATACTCAATTCTCTGATGTCTTCAGCAAAAAGGACTCAGAGGTTTTACCACCCCACAGGGTGTATGACTGCCCTATAGACCTACTGCCAGGGGTAGACATTCCTTATGGCCATATATTCCCCTTGTCTGATCCTGAACTGCAACATCTCAAATCTTATTTAAAAGAAAATTTTAAAAAAGGATTCATACGTCCCTCCACCTCTCCAGCAGGTGCGGGGATATTCTTTGTTAGGAACAAAGATCAGTCTCTCAGGCCGATCATTGACTATAGGGAACTAAACAAGCGTACCGTAAAAAACAGATACCCCCTACCCTTAATTCCACAACTAATAGACAGATTGAAAGATGCAGCCTTCTACACTAAACTAGACCTCAGAGGTGCCTTTAATTTAGTTTGTATCAAATCAGGACATGAGTGGCTGACAGCTTTTCGTACTCGCTATGGTTTATACGAATACACTGTAATGCCTTTTGGCCTATGTAATGCCCCTGCCACTTTTCAATATTTTATCAATGATATTTTCAGGGACTTACTGGACCTCTTCGTAGTCATTTACCTCGATGACATTCTAATATATTCTCCCACTCTTGAGGAACATATAAAGCACGTCAAAATTATCCTGACACGTCTTAGAGATAATTCACTGTATGTGAAATTAGAAAAGTGTATTTTCCACTCAAAAAGGATCAATTTCCTGGGTTATGAAATCACGCCAGATGGTATACAAATGGAAGGTAATAAGGTGGCTGCTATCCTCGACTGGCCACCACCGACAACAAAGAAGGATGTTCAGAGGTTCATGGGCTTTGCTAATTTTTACCGCAAATTCATAAAAGATTTTGCTGCCCTAACCAGACCACTAACTAACCTCACTAAAAAAGAGGGAAGGTTCTTATGGAATCAAGAATTGCAACAACTTTTTGACTTCCTAAAGTCTACATTCACATCAGCTCCAATTCTACGATACCCCGACCCTAAACTCCAATTCGTTCTTGAGGTAGATGCCTCCAATTATGCACTAGGGGCTATATTGTCCCAAAGACAAACTACCACAGAACCTCTTCATCCAGTAGATTTCTATTCCAGGGTTATGACCCCTCCTGAATTAAACTACCCCATAGGGGATAAGGAGCTATTGGCGATTAAGGCATCTTTGGAACACTGGAGGCACCTACTCGAGGGTACTGAAATACCAATCCTGATATATACTGACCACAAAAATTTGGAATACCTCAAAAGCAATCGGACGCTTTCTTCAAGACAGGTGCGTTGGAACTTATTCCTTGCCCGTTTCAACTATCTTATCACGTTTAGACCTGCTTCTAGGAACAAAAAGGCTGATGCTCTTTCTCGCCAATTTCCTCAACCACTTATAGCTCCTGAAGAATCCTCTCTTATTCCTCTGGAAAGTTTTATAGGACTCTCCGTAACACATGTAAAGGTTTTCAAAGATGAACAAAGGAAAGATGTCACTCTACCCAAATCTGCCTTGAACCTATATACCGATGGGTTATACTATCATCATGACAAAGTCTACGTACCCCTAGCCCTTAGAGAGCAAGTCTTAAGCACACTTCATGATTCACTTCTAGCTGGACATCCTGGCATCAACAAGACTCAAGAACTTCTTACTCGGTTTTTCTGGTGGCCTAATCTCTTGTCTGATACAACTCTTTTTGTGAAATCTTGTAAGGTTTGTGCTGTCTCAAAATTCTCAAGGACCTCTCCTTCAGGGAAATTGATACCCTTACCCACTCCGGAACGTCCTTGGTCAGATATTGCCCTCGATTTCATTGTGGATCTACCAACATCTAAGAAACAAAACACTATCCTAGTCGTTGTAGATCTATTCAGTAAGATGGCTCATTTTATACCCTTTCATAAACTACCTACTACACTTGAAACAGTCACCTTTACTCCTCTCTCATGTCTTCAAGTTACATGGACTTCCTACTACTATAACCTCTGATAGAGGAACCCAATTCACCAGCAGGCTGTGGAGGGAATTATGCCGCACCCTACGTATCACCAGCCGCCTCAGCACTTCATTTCATCCGCAGACTAATGGTCAAACAGAGAGGACTAATCAATGGATTGAACAATACCTTCGCTGTTTCATATCAGCCCGTCAGGACAACTGGGTCGATCTTCTACCATCTGCTGAGTTCGCTTTTAACAACACGTACCACAATTCCACCAAAGCCTCACCGTTCTTCATCAACTACGGATTCCATCCCACGTTTCATTGGCAGAACTCTAACCAAAATACCTGTCCTGTAGTGAATGAACTGATAAACACTATTTCGGATGCTTTTTCCTTAACAACTGAGAATATAAAACTTGCCAAGGAGAGATATAAATATCACTACGATAAGAAACATTTACCATCTCCGGATTATCAACTTGGTGATTACGTTTGGCCTTCTACTCGTAACCTTCGTCTACCATTTCCCTCCAAGAAACTCTCCTCTACTTACATAGGGCCATTTCCTATTGCTAGGATAGTTAATGCAAATGCTGTAACCCTAACATTACCACCTCATATGAGGACTCATCCTACTTTCCATATTTCTCTCCTCAAACCCTATCGCACTCTAAGGCAACATTCGGTACAAGACCTTCATCTACCTTCATTACCTGTGCCTCCAGATGAATATGAGGTTCACAGTATCCTTGACTCCCGTATCCTAAGAGGATCTTTGCAGTATTTGATACATTGGAAGGGTTACCCGGACTCTGAGGATTCTTGGGAACCAGCTGCTAACCTCTCAGCTCCCTGTCTCCTTGCCCAGTTTCATAGGCGCCACCCAGAGCGCCCTGGTCCTGATCCCCGGAGTTGATCATTTGGCGGGGGATCCTGTCATATTTTTCTGTCTGGCCTTGTTCTTTTTGTGTCGTTTGTTCTCTCTGTCCTTGCACCTAAATCGACACTCCTCTTTTTTCCTATAAAAGCTGAACTCACCTTATCCTAAATGCTTGGTATTTGTGCCGCCTACTCACAGCAGCTGCACTCAAGCTTCAAGCATTTTCGACTCTGAACCTCTCAGAAACTACCGCTCCCAGCACCTATCGTGTGACGTCACACGCCACCGGAAGTGCACTCGACATCGGCTCTCTGCCTTAGCTACTAGCCGCATCTCCGCTTCAGACAGTCTCTCAGCTCACTACCGGACTTCTCCCTGGCTATCAAAATTGTCCTTACCGGTAAGCGACTTAGCAACAATTTTACTTGGAAAGCATTCCGGAACTTATACTTATGTTACTTAACTGGTAATAAGATATGTTATAATGTCTCTATACAATCTGCTATAAACGAATTATCAACTTGCAATAACCTCAAATAGTTCTCTCCTACTCTTGGTATTCAAACACCTAGGATTAGAGATAGACAAACATAGTTTAGAACAAATCTTATTAGGTCTCATTGAACTATTTTTCCTACCCTCTTACTCACTTACCGGTTAAGCTGTTTTACCCTGTGCAAAGAAGTAATATTCTCCCATCTCAGATGTTAAAACAGCATTACCGCATATTATCTGAAAGGGAAATGAAAGAGCACTACAACTATAACTCTCCTATCCCCCCTTTCTAAGTAGTGCTCACCATCTCCCATCCTACACATATAACACAACCTGCAGTTGAGGTCCTTACATTCAGTTATTTTTCTCTACTTCTAGGGAAAAGAATTAATCATTACAAGTAATATCTAGAGAGAGCTTATTAAAAACAAAAGATAAGCACAGCAAAACCAAACAGGGCATTACTTTTGTTACTACACATAGTGCCCAGTATCCACAGGTATGTGAGATAATTAAGAAACACTTTCCAATATTGAGGGCTGAGGATAAATTGGTTGATACAGTCCAACAAGGACTTAGATGTGCTTACAGAAAGAGCCCCACTTTGGGCTCTATACTTTCGCCCACATTACTTAAAACTGATAAGGGGGAAATGGGATCCTGGCTCAAACATACTGGTATGTACAGATGTGGTCACAGAAAGTGCAAGCCCTGTGACTTTGCCAAGGTGACCAAAGAGTTCATGAGTGTCAAAACGAGGAAAAGCTACAAGATTAATTCTTGTATGAATTGTAAAACAGAATCAGTAGTTTACATGATTGAATGTACATTATGCCAGATCCAGTATGTGGGACTCACTTCAAGAGACCTGAATTCTAGGATCAGGGAACATCTTTCCTCTTTTACCACTAAGAGATCCACGACTCCAATAGTACAACACTTTGGAGTCTACCATGACAATAATCTTAAAGGATTTACATGGTGTGCGATTGAGAAAGTTACCAGGCCCGCCAGGGGGGGTGACTTGGATCAATTGCTCGCTAGACGCGAGGCATTTTGGATTTTTACCTTGGGCACACGGGTGCCAGATGGTTTAAATTCAAGATATGATGTAATGAACCTGTGGGAATGAATGGGTAGAGAAATTGGTTGATAAACTAATAAATAAACAAATTTGATCACATTGCACAAGCTTATGGCACATCGATATGTTAAAGGGACACTGTACCCAAAAAAATTCTTTTGTGATTCAGATTGAGCATGAAATTTTAAGTAACTTTCTAATTGACTCCTATTATCAAATTTTCTTCATTCTCTTGGTATCTTTATTTGAAATGCAAGAATGTAAGTTTAGATGCCGGCCCATTTTTGGTGAACAACCTGGGTTGTTCTTGCTGATTGGTAGATACATTCATCCACCAATAAAAAAGTGCTGTCCAGAGTTCTGAAACAAAAAAAAAAAAGCTTAGATGCCTTTTTTTTCAAATAATGATAGCAAGAGAATGAAGAAAAATTGATAATAGGAGTAAATTAGAAAGTTGCTTAAAATTGCATGCTCTTTCTGAATTACAAAAGAAAAAATTTGGGTACAGTGTCCCTTTAAGTCGTGTTTACTTGTACTATATTCCTTATGTATCCACAAGGGGAGGTAACTATCTGTTGTTTATAACTGAGTATATTTGATGACATTTGGTAGTATAAACACCTTTTCTCCTAATATAGTATATGTTTCCTTCCCCAGGATATACTTATTCTTTAGTATTTGTTGATTTGTTTATTTACTTGTTTACTTGTCCATTTATTTACATGCCATTTATTCATTGATGTATGCATTTTTTGCCCCATACACTAGATAGACCCTATTGGCCACCAACGTATTAGTGATCACACAAATGACTATTGTATTTATTATTACATTGAGAATTCTATTATCAGTGTGTATCTCACGTACGTTGGGGATAATGGGAGCTACTAATGTATCTTTCTTAGTGGATATCTATTGTTCAACACTATACAATCAAGTTTTGAATGTAATAATATATATTGTTGCAGTATCTAGAGAACAATCATATGTAATGTTCTATGATCGTGCTTTCCGGTCATCAGTGAGTTAACTATGAACTGTAGACATTGGTAGGAACTTGAAGGCGTGTCTGTACATGTGCACCAATCACACTTGTTTTAACTTGTTTTAAACCAGGTGCAGAGCACATCACAGTAGGCTATGACTACGGATTACATCTGAAACGCGTAAGCCAGACTGTGTTGCGCCTTCTACACCATGTCCTTTCATTGCTGTGTTTGCCGTTTTTAATTGAACAAATAAAGGAATTGTTTTTAAGGAAACAGCCTCCACCTTTCTCTTTCTGAAGCTACTATTGTCCGGAGTTTGGCTGTTTCCCACTGTGCATTACCCACTTTGTATGCAAAAGAGAGTGTACTTTGTGCTACCTTGAACCCAGCAGTTTCCTAATAGAAAATAGGAACTAATTTTACTACGTCACTGGCGGAGCGATATTGGTTTCACCGGAGGAGCAAGTGTCTGGAATAAGTTGAGGCGGAGCAAGGATTTCCCTGCCTCGTTCCAGAGTGTGCTTCATTGGCCAGGATTGGGCCGTGCCCCCACAGAGGCGTCCGGACGGAACTCACAGCCGTGATCGGCGATACCTGCCTTACCTATTGGATTGGGTGAGTGAGATCTCCATTGTTTCTTTTGGAGCAAGTGAACTAGTGAACACACTGCGAATTATTAGGGTTCCTGTATTAGCACTTTGCACTTTAAACGATAACTTTTCTGCTGACTATACACAACAGGCTGCCAATTTATTTCTGGGTTTCTCTTCTTTCTATTTGACTCTATTTGGTATTACCGGACATACCTACACCCAGTTTTATGGTATTGGCTTAGCCTACAATCTCTCTGGACCTTTGCACAGTCATGGAGGAAACACAGCATGCCTTTTATTCACTGATGCCTGTAACTGCACGTACGACTTTGCCTACAGACTGTGAATTGATTTTCTCCGAGGATAAAGGAGTCTTAGCACTGAGCACTTTATTTGAACAAATGGAGACATTGTTATTAAAAGAGTCTAAAACCCAGTGGGATATTTGGACACTAGAAAAGTATTTGAGTCTTAGTATGATACCGAGGGGACTAAGGTTATATAAGTTTCCCACCTTTGATGTTGATGCACAAGACAAAGATTTTGTTGATGCTTGGAACAGTGTACTATCTGAATGCTCTATGAGGCTCATGAAATTGCTTATACAGTATAAAAATAAATTGTTGGAGAGTATAAGAGCTGAGATTAATGAATTACAGATAGAGCTGAATAGGAGAAGCAGCCATAATGATTTTGCAAGATTTGACAAAACTTTGAGAGAGTTGGTTGCAAAGGGGAGGTCTGGGATCATGGAAACGAAACATACCAAATACATTAGGGATAAATATGACTATTCTAGCAATTCAGTGTATATTTGGAACAGAAGTGCTAGGGGGAATTTTAGGGCTAATCAACCTAGGTTTGGCCGTAGGAGGAGGGGCAATAGAAATCGTAGTAAAAATGGTGGTAATGATGGAAAAGGTAACAAAAATAAGAATGTGACCTTCTCTGGCAGTGATTCAGATGGATCTAGTGAGGGCGAGGTTCTTAGTGAACAAACCCGGTCAGGGTTAGCCCAAGAGGATATTGCCCCACCAAGTACTGTACATATTCCCCAGATAGCGTATACGGATACAATTAGTATAAATCAAGGCTACCCACAACACAACACAGTAACAGTTAGATCCAAACAAGGGAATTACACAGAATTTGCACCCAATATGCATTTCCAAAACAGACCTGACACTCTAGCCATTAACCAGGTTTTTCCCCAGGACCAGGATGCATCAGCGTGGGGAGGGAAACAGAACAAACAGAACATACAACCCAAAGTACACTACACAAAGAACCAGGACAAGTACCAATTGAGGGAACCCCGTCCACAGACCAAGTACAAATAATCGATTCTAGGATTGTAGGTAATGTTATCAATTTATCTTCCAAACAGCTGAGCGTTGCACAATATAGTGTTTTGAATAGGGGCTTAAATTTTGCCCCCACTATAGATTTTGATGTATTTAGAACGATCATGGATGTTAATAAATTGGTACGCAATTTAACTTTAAAGAAACATTTTCAGGGATTGAATGCACGAGAACATACCGATGTGTCTGCTACCCATGTTGATACTACCATAAGGGACCATAGTGACTTCAAACACAACTGTGACACTGTCACACTTCAACAGCTGGAGATTGAATCAACAGGTAACTCTGGTGGTCGCAACATGGGTCCAAAATTCAAAGAAAAATCTAAGTTTTATCCCATTCAAAACAGGGGATCTGTCATAGAAACTTTCTACAACAGGGTAGAAAAGGATCTGTTGCAACTAAAGGCCCATCAACCCCCCAGTAAGTTTAATTTGTCACTTGCTGAGAAGGGTGCTTTGGCCTCTCTTAAAGAGGATAACAGCCTGGTGATTAAAAATTCTGATAAAGGGGGAATGGTTGTGGTCTTGGACCGACAACAATACATAGATGAAGGCTACAGACAATTGCGTAATGAGAACAATTACCTAGTTCTACATAAGGATCCCACCACTCACTTTCGTTCAAAATTATTACATCTTTTGGACGATGGATTAGAACAAGGGTTTATGGATCAGGCAACGATGAACTATTTGTTGGTTGATTGTCCGAAAATTCCGTTGTTCCATCATTTAAATTCCGTTGTTCCATCATTTACCTAGCACATAAATCCATGGACAATGTCCAGGGACGTCCAATAGTGAGTGGTGTGGAGTCTCTTCTAGGTAATTTGTCTGAGTGGCTAGACTCGATCCTTCAACCCCTTGTAGTCACTCTTCATTCTTACATCAGGGATACTAAACATATCCTTAATGTCATGGAGGAAACAAGATGGACACCGCAGTCTACAGGGAGTGCAGAATTATTAGGCAAATGAGTATTTTGACCACATCATCCTCTTTATGCATGTTGTCTTACTCCAAGCTGTATAGGCTTGAAAGCCTACTACCAATTAAGCATATTAGGTGATGTGCATCTCTGTAATGAGAAGGGGTGTGGTCTAATGACATCAACACCCTATATCAGGTGTGCATAATTATTAGGCAACTTCCTTTCCTTTGGCAAAATGGGTCAAAAGAAGGACTTGACAGGCTCAGAAAAGTCAAAAATAGTGAGATATCTTGCAGAGGGATGCAGCACTCTTAAAATTGCAAAGCTTCTGAAGCGTGATCATCAAACAATCAAGCGTTTCATTCAAAATAGTCAACAGGGTCGCAAGAAGCGTGTGGAAAAACCAAGGCGCAAAATAACTGCCCATGAACTGAGAAAAGTCAAGCGTGCAGCTGCCAAGATGCCACTTGCCACCAGTTTGGCCATATTTCAGAGCTGCAACATCACTGGAGTGCCCAAAAGCACAAGGTGTGCAATACTCAGAGACATGGCCAAGGTAAGAAAGGCTGAAAGACGACCACCACTGAACAAGACACACAAGCTGAAACGTCAAGACTGGGCCAAGAAATATCTCAAGACTGATTTTTCTAAGGTTTTATGGACTGATGAAATGAGAGTGAGTCTTGATGGGCCAGATGGATGGGCCCGTGGCTGGATTGGTAAAGGGCAGAGAGCTCCAGTCCGACTCAGACGCCAGCAAGGTGGAGGTGGCGTACTGGTTTGGGCTGGTATCATCAAAGATGAGCTTGTGGGGCCTTTTCGGGTTGAGGATGGAGTCAAGCTCAACTCCCAGTCCTACTGCCAGTTTCTGGAAGACACCTTCTTCAAGCAGTGGTACAGGAAGAAGTCTGCATCCTTCAAGAAAAACATGATTTTCATGCAGGACAATGCTCCATCACACGCGTCCAAGTACTCCACAGCGTGGCTGGCAAGAAAGGGTATAAAAGAAGAAAATCTAATGACATGGCCTCCTTGTTCACCTGATCTGAACCCCATTGAGAACCTGTGGTCCATCATCAAATGTGAGATTTACAAGGAAGGAAAAACGGTACACCTCTCGGAACAGTGTCTGGGAGGCTGTGGTTGCTGCTGCACGCAATGTTGATGGTGAACAGATCAAAACACTGACAGAATCCATGGATGGCAGGCTTTTGAGTGTCCTTGCAAAGAAAGGTGGCTATATTGGTCACTGATTTGTTTTTGTTTTGTTTTTGAATGTCAGAAATGTATATTTGTGAATGTTGAGATGTTATATTGGTTTCACTGGTAAAAATAAATAATTGAAATGGGTATATATTTGTTTTTTGTTAAGTTGCCTAATAATTATGCACAGTAATAGTCACCTGCACACACAGATATCCCCCTAAAATAGCTATAACTAAAAACAAACTAAAAACTACTTCCAAAACTATTCAGCTTTGATATTAATGAGTTTTTTGGGTTCATTGAGAACATGGTTGTTGTTCAATAATAAAATTAATGCTCAAAAATACAACTTGCCTAATAATTCTGCACTCCCTGTATGTGGCTTACGGTGGATGCAGTGTCGCTCTACTCTAGCATCCCACATTCCAAAGGGATAGAGGCCATCGCCTTTTTTCTGGAACATAATACTGATTATTCTGATGATTTCATCAAGTATATTTTGAAGGTCACTCTTTTTCTTTTGTCGCACAATTTTTTCAAATTTGAGGATGTTTTCTATCTCCAGAGATGTGGTACCGCCATGGGAGCTAAATTTGCTCCTTCTTTTGCTAATCTCTTTCTTGGCTGGTGGGAGTTTTACCACATCTTTGGAGATAGAAACCCCTACAGGGAATGTATCTCCTTTTACAGGAGATACATAGATGATCTTCTTTTTATTTGGTCAGGTAATCAATCTGATATTCAGGGATTCATCAATTATTTAAACAATAATGACATTGGACTTAGCTTTACTTTTGAGACAAACCAGAGCTCCATAAACTATTTGGACATCACTTTGGAGGGTATCTCCAATGGCAGAATATTCTCCAGGATTTTCAGAAAATCCATTTCGGGTAATTCCTTACTTTTAGGAACAAGTTGTCATCCCAAACATGTTCCCTTTGCGATTGCAAAAAGGAGAATACACTTGAATTAAAAGGAATTGTACCTCCAATGAGGATTTTCAGAATGAGGCCAAAAAACTTGAGATGAGATTGAAGGAAAGGAAGTACCCCAAAAAAGCGATCAAAGGGGCTAAAGAATCAGTACAAGTAATATCTAGAGAGAGCTTATTAAAAACAAAAGATAAGCACAGCAAAACCAAACAGGGCATTACTTTTGTTACTACACATAGTGCCCAGTATCCACAGGTATGTGAGATAATTAAGAAACACTTTCCAATATTGAGGGCTGAGGATAAATTGGTTGATACAGTCCAACAAGGACTTAGATGTGCTTACAGAAAGAGCCCCACTTTGGGCTCTATACTTTCGCCCACATTACTTAAAACTGATAAGGGGGAAATGGGATCCTGGCTCAAACATACTGGTATGTACAGATGTGGTCACAGAAAGTGCAAGCCCTGTGACTTTGCCAAGGTGACCAAAGAGTTCATGAGTGTCAAAACGAGGAAAAGCTACAAGATTAATTCTTGTATGAATTGTAAAACAGAATCAGTAGTTTACATGATTGAATGTACATTATGCCAGATCCAGTATGTGGGACTCACTTCAAGAGACCTGAATTCTAGGATCAGGGAACATCTTTCCTCTTTTACCACTAAGAGATCCACGACTCCAATAGTACAACACTTTGGAGTCTACCATGACAATAATCTTAAAGGATTTACATGGTGTGCGATTGAGAAAGTTACCAGGCCCGCCAGGGGGGGTGACTTGGATCAATTGCTCGCTAGACGCGAGGCATTTTGGATTTTTACCTTGGGCACACGGGTGCCAGATGGTTTAAATTCAAGATATGATGTAATGAACCTGTGGGAATGAATGGGTAGAGAAATTGGTTGATAAACTAATAAATAAACAAATTTGATCACATTGCACAAGCTTATGGCACATCGATATGTTAAGTCGTGTTTACTTGTACTATATTCCTTATGTATCCACAAGGGGAGGTAACTATCTGTTGTTTATAACTGAGTATATTTGATGACATTTGGTAGTATAAACACCTTTTCTCCTAATATAGTATATGTTTCCTTCCCCAGGATATACTTATTCTTTAGTATTTGTTGATTTGTTTATTTACTTGTTTACTTGTCCATTTATTTACATGCCATTTATTCATTGATGTATGCATTTTTTGCCCCATACACTAGATAGACCCTATTGGCCACCAACATATTAGTGATCACACGAATGACTATTGTATTTATTATTACATTGAGAATTCTATTATCAGTGTGTATCTCACGTACGTTGGGGATAATGGGAGCTACTAATGTATCTTTCTTAGTGGATATCTATTGTTCAACACTATACAATCAAGTTTTGAATGTAATAATATATATTGTTGCAGTATCTAGAGAACAATCATATGTAATGTTCTATGATCGTGCTTTCCGGTCATCAGTGAGTTAACTGTATGAACTGTAGACATTGGTAGGAACTTGAAGGCGTGTCTGTACATGTGCACCAATCACACTTGTTTTAACTTGTTTTAAACCAGGTGCAGAGCACATCACAGTAGGCTATGACTACGGATTACATCCGAAACGCGTAAGCCAGACTGTGTTGCGCCTTCTACACCATGTCCTTTCATTGCTGTGTTTGCCGTTTTTAATTGAACAAATAAAGGAATTGTTTTTAAGGAAACAGCCTCCACCTTTCTCTTTCTGAAGCTACTATTGTCCGGAGTTTGGCTGTTTCCCACTGTGCATTACCCACTTTGTATGCAAAAGAGAGTGTACTTTGTGCTACCTTGAACCCAGCAGTTTCCTAAGAGAAAATAGGAACTAATTTTACTACGTCACTGGCGGAGCGATATTGGTTTCACCGGAGGAGCAAGTGTCTGGAATAAGTTGAGGCGGAGCAAGGATTTCCCTGCCTCGTTCCAGAGTGTGCTTCATTGGCCAGGATTGGGCCGTGCCCCCACAGAGGCGTCCGGACGGAACTCACAGCCGTGATCGGCGATACCTGCCTTACCTATTGGATTGGGTGAGTGAGATCTCCATTGTTTCTTTTGGAGCAAGTGAACTAGTGAACACACTGCGAATTATTAGGGTTCCTGTATTAGCACTTTGCACTTTAAACGATAACTTTTCTGCTGACTATACACAACAGGCTGCCAATTTATTTCTGGGTTTCTCTTCTTTCTATTTCATTCTCTCAATGTACAGATGGTGTGTGAACATAATATGAAAATAATCAGTGTCCGTTCCAACTTCCCTGTGTCCTGTCATGTCTACTAGGTAATTATTTATGTTATTTGCGTCAATAAACATATTTTTATTATTATTTCTGTCATAGATGACTCAAAACTAACATTGTGCCGTCATCAAACATTGTAGGTGTTGCATTCTATATTAATGTAGAAAAATTATGTTATGACTATTGATAAATATAGCAATTGATCACTTGTATTTTTAGGTATGCATAATAACTTAATAACTTAAGTTAATGCTTACTATTCTAAACAGTCTCTTGTCACTGGCTCAATCATCTAATGGAATCTGCAGTTACTCTGGTTTTGCGAGTTTTCTTGGATTTACCAGAATCTCTTGCGGCAGCCATATTTACTTGCGGAATAAACGGAATAAAAAAGTTATTTATTAGTTCTGGAAAATACTCCTTCTTATACATGCGGCCTACTTATCTTGCCGCTTACACCTTTCTGGTCACGTTAGGTACCAAATCGTCTAATAGGTCATAGACAGCTTAGTAACTTTGTACTTTCACGCTGAGCGAAGCATCAAAGTTATCAATAATACAATTGTCTTCGAGAAATATTAGACGCACTATTTTACGGGGTGATTGTTTAAAAATGTTTTTATAGTTTTTATTGAGGACAAAAAGCTTATATCGTACAAGAGACAAAATAAAAAATAAACAGATTATCAAATATTAACATCATATCTGGTCAATAGTGCTTTATAGTCCTCATTTTCATACCCCTTACATCAATTGAGTAGGTCACTCTTGGATCAAATGAAATAATTTTATCTGAGTCCAGTGGTTTATATGGAACAATGTTGAAAAATAAAGAAAAACTGCATCTAATGGATGATTAAAGTGATGGTAAATTTTTACTGATTAAACATTATAATATTAATACTCGACCATTATTAACCTAAATCGCCACATTTATTTTTTTATTAGGTTATTCCAATACTTAATAAAATTATAATTTACTTCCAGAGCGTTACCGCTCCTTGCTCCTCCCCCGGCCTTACTTCCTGTTAATATTCTCATCCCAGCAAGAGAGCTGTACTTCCTCTCTCCACGTGTCATGTATTTGCCTGTCTTACTGCCCCTTTAACTAATTTCCCAGTTTCACCTTAAATACCAGCATTCCACTTCCTTCCTTGCTTGGTATTGTTCGTCTGCAACTAGCTAAGCTGCATCCTGATTAGCTCTACCGCTCTAGCGTGTCACTCCTCCATCGGCCAGTCTCTGCTGCCTGTCTGTTCAGTTCACACAGCGCTACCGGATCTGCCGCCTCTGTGACGTCACACGCCAAGCAGGGCACCTGTCAGCTCTCCTCTCCACAGCACTACCGCTGCTACTGAGCTGTCTTCTAAACTTTGCTCAACCGAACTCTCTAGCCTCATCTTACCAGGTACTTAACCCACACGGGTTACTATGTATTTTATGCAACTACCATGGCCATGTACACTTTATCTATATTGCGCATAATATCAGCTTAACACCTTGTTATTGTCTATCCCCTGACAATCAAGCTCACTGTCAGGCTGCTGTATACCTATCTTCCCATACATGCTGCGACAGCCATTACCTACCTGTGAGCCCCTGATCATATATTAACTGCTAACTGTGCATGTGGGGCTATTACAATTTACCTAGGGGTAATGTCTATGTAACTGCTCACTGCACAAACTTGCTACACCTTCTCATTATAGAACTATTCAGTGGCTGTGGTCCAATCTATACTTTGTTTTATTGCAGGCATTGCCTGTGATCCGTGACACCACGTCAGAGCACTGGCATATCATTCTTCACGCTTAGCTATGCGCATGCGTTTCGGCGATATAGCAATATCAGGCAAGGAAAAAAGTGTGCATATCTCTTGAAGGGCGTTTTGTTGGTAGGAGTGTCGCCGACTGGCCTGCCCTGTCAGTGGTTAAAAAAAAAGTGACAGGAGAAAATCAATGGCGGCCGTTGCACGGGAGGAGGATGGCAGTTAGAATTTCTAAATTATAATCGAAGATATGTAAATAAATATAGCAAATCGAAAATATCATGAATGAAAGTGACATTTTGTCAGGGTTTTTTCCCTACTGTGTTTGCCATGTGCTGCTGGCAGCCATTTTACTCACCTCTCTTGCTGACTCTGGTGCATACTGTGTGATGCTGCTCATTTCCTGCACTTCCTTTTATGGCCAGACTGATGTACATCATCCGTGTGAGACAGGATGCAGTCTCAGAATTGTGATGTCATCACTTATTATTTAAAGGGCCTCTGTTCAGTATGCTTTGCCCTTGCGTTGTCTCAGACCTGTTTGTGAGAGCTCCTGTGTATTACCTGGCTGTCTGACGTCCCTCCTGGTTCCTGATCCCTGGCTTGTTCCTAACTCTGCTGTTCTCCTTGTTCCTGATTCCGGCTCGTCTGACTATTCGCTTTGGCTCCTGACTCGGCTCGTCTGACTACCAGCTCTGGTTTTGATTCCTGGCTTGTTATTTGACTTGTGGACTTTTTATTATTTTTTGCTATTGATAAAGGTGTGATTATTTTTGCACTTCTCGTCTCAGTCTGATTCCTGGCACCCTGACACATTTTTTTCGAATTTTCTTTACAATCGCTATTTCGAGGTAAGCAAAGTTTACCATCTCTTTAATGTTGAGATGATATAGTCATTTGGTTTTTATAGATGCTAATACCAAAACCGAGCACACTGTAAATACATAACTCGTTAAAACATAAAATAATACGAGTGACGTTATTGAGGGATTGTGTAACTTATTGAAGATGTATGAGGATAATTTTATAACGATATGCAAATTAGCGTGTACAGTCATGTTAGTTCGCTCCAAGCCTACTTGAAAGTAAATATGGCATTGTAAAGTGTATACTTTTAGGTAGTAAGTGATAATCTCATTGAAGTTTCGCATACCGTATAGTACATGAAACAATACATATTTTTATCCCTCCTGCAACCCTGGCCGCTGGCCACTAGGGAGACTTTAATTCTCTATTAGCCCTACATATGTGAACTTTGGTATAATAATGTACGCCCTTTTTCTAAAATATAGTTATTTTAATAAATTACTCCAAAGGGTCCCCCACAAACCCCCACAGGAGTTTCTGGGGTATAAGTAAGGACATTATAGAAACAACAGTAATTGTAATGTAGGTGTTATACGGTGGGCATCTATGATAGGTATAATTCCTTAACTGGAAATCCATATAGCAATGAGTTATCTGACAACGTAATACAAGGTCTATTATTAAAATACAACATCAAAAGTGCTAGCAATAAAATAACAAACACGTAGGAGGAAGCAGATGACATAATACTAGTTAACACTAACAAACTAAATGATGTGCTATTAAAACAAATATACTAGTCTTTCTAGTTTACAAGTGGCAGTGGCATCATTTTGTTGGTAGTCCTTTATCCCCAAGACTTAGGCTACAGGAATGGACGAACTAGTGTGTTGACTCTAGAGTCAAAAGGCAAGTATACTCCAACACATATCAGATACAAAGGGGATTGCATGTTATCTACCCCGAGCGTTTCTCTGACGAAGGCCGGATTTTTTGCTTTACCGTAAAAGTTATAGGCATATTCTGCAGGATGAACAGCCTGTCTTATATTCGTCAAAGCTGCTGTTGCTGTTAAGGAGAGTCTCTGGCTTGCAGATACAGTTTTCTGGGGGTCCTCCACTAACCCCTTTGAGAATGCGGTATATGCCAGAAATCCTCTCTTCTTTGAAGGACCGTAACCTGTTGCAGTAAGGCCGTGGGTTATTAGCTTTAGTGTCTGAAAATTTGCGTCACTTGCGTTCTCCCCTGGCGTGCTGTCCGGTAGCTCAGGTGATCTTAATTTGTGTTGCAGTCTGCGCTCCATATAAAACGTTGTCTCAGCGTTTTTAGACCCCTTTTGCCAATTATCTGGAACAGGAGGAACTCTCTCTGGGGTTTCATGAGATGATATTTTCTTTGCGATCTCAGTTGTGCAGTGGATTATTAAGTAATCCATCGGGGCATGGTCTATTAGATGTTGAAATAATGCTTGTAGTTTTTGCCACTGTTTGCTAGCGTCGCCATTTGGGCACTGCTTCTGTCATTGGTGTATCTACTATATTGTTCTGATAAGAAGCTTGTTATCCTCTTTCTTTTTAAACGACCCTCTTTGTTTATAATTTAAGTTGTTGTCACTCACAATGATGGTTCAATGTGCTCAGTTGAGGCAGAGTACCTCGGCCTGCCAAGGGGGGTAGTGTCGCCTGTAGTGTCCTTTCGCGCTAGGCCCTTAATGTCTGATGCTAAGCTCCAGATATATTTGGCACAGCTATATGCTGTGATATTGCTGTAAGTATATTAGAATAATCTGCTGTAAATGGACTCCTTTAACCGGCGGATTAGAAAAGATTGAGCCAGAGACTAGGAATATGCGACCACTTCGATTTTTAGTTCATTTATGCAACAATGTTAATTCCGCTATGTGCGAATGTCAGGCCGGTACATTTGATCTTCCTAATGCGATAATTTTGATGCCTAAGTACATGGGGCCAAGAAAATGCAAAACTGGGGAAAGAACAATTAAGTTTATAAATAGGAATTTCCCTGCCTTTTTGGGTTTCAATAGCAACTCTGTATAAATGTAAGTTGGTGGCTCTTTAATTTCCCCATTTAAAAAAAAAACAACAAAAACAAGTGCTACACTAGCTGAATGGAAGATTAGAACACAAGAGCTGATCTTGCTAGAGGAATACTACTAAAAAACCAATAGACTGGATATGTTCCATAACATTAAATTCTACTAAGAAACTTTATATTCACAAAATGCCACCCCAGCACACACAGTAGCATCAGCTCAAAATAGCTAGGCTCATGCAAGAACCCAGCCCTTCTCCACTCCCGTCCACCTCTCCCTGTATTGCCTATTTTATTTATATCTACCTTTCCTTCAATGATAGGCCTCCTTCATTCTCACTGCCTTATTCTTTTTCTCTCGTTGCTACCATTTTTTTTATAGTAGATGTTTTTGTATAATGCTCGACAGGGAAGTTCACAGAACCAGTAAAGCATATGTGGACTATATTGTAACTGTTCATATCTGTGTAACCAAAGATTCTTATGCTCTTTTATTTTTTGTTGGATAACTCTACCCTGTAATACGAAAATTCACGCTATATTGTATTTACCTATGCTTATTTCTTGTTCTTGTAAATACTTCAATAGAAATTGATATATAAAAAAACCAAAACAAAGTAATGATAAACTTTACATGTTTTAAAAATCAGGTCCAGAATCTATGTAATATTTTACAGGGACTTAAATTGATCACTTCTAATAAAGATGCGCTGTAACTTAATTTTTAATCTAGTATTGCCATTTTAATACCTTGCCGCCCACTTCAAACCTCATATTTGTTGTGAGATAATGGTTTCAACTGCCCTCCAATTGGTGCACTAGCCGTATGGCACTTTTTTGCAGCTTATAGCATAAGGACTACCTGGATCAGAATTGGACAAGATATTTTTTATATATGCACAGTGTACACTTATTTGATATTTTTATGTTTTAATCACTATTTTTTTCTGCAATAGTCTACACTGAAGTCACACCTTAATTATTGTTTTTCTTTATAGTATGTTAAAAGCATGATTGGCAACCAATGCCTGTGTAAATTGAAAAAATGACTTTGGGCTTGTAAACATAGTGCCATTCTCGGTATTAAAAAAGGCTAAAGCAAACTATTTTTAATGTTCCATAGTAGAAACTGCAGTGCTGTATTAGTATAGACCATTTAACACAATGCTATGCAATATGGTGCAGCTAAGGATTAAAGTCAAATAATTTTTCATAATTTAAAATGCAGATTTTTTTTTATTTATATAAATAATACATTTTGAGAAGTGCTCTGATAATAGATCATCATTGTAATGTTCCTCAAAAACAGAACTTTCCATTTTAAAAGCCACAACACCTACATGATGGGCTTGATGATAAAAACTCACTGTTCTTGAAGAGAAATCACACAAAATCTTTGGGGGCATTTTGGAGCATTTTATTGTAATGCATGTATCTCTCCTTCACATTAAAGGAATATAAAAGTCTGTGTTGTAATAAAAAAGCACAAAGCAGTGGGTTATGGGCCATTTTAGTCAAAAATGAGCATGCTCTTATTTGTTAGGGGATCAACAAATCTGTTTAAAATGTAGTAGCCAGTAAGAATATTTAAGAGCAATAAATATTTGTAGGAGCCAGTGGTATTTGTATATAGATATATGAATAATAACCAAAAAAGTTTATAAGAGTCGGGGTTAACCCTGTTTTAGGAAGCGTGCAGTACTAACAAGACTTAGATAATTTTACCAGAATGGAGAGCTTTACAACTATAAACCTGTGTAAGTTTTGGTAATTTCTACATGAGCGCTAATGCATTATTACCAAAAAAAAAAAAAAAAAAGGTGTCTTGATTGTGATATGAACCTGTACAAATAAACAAAGCTGTGAAGTACTTCTGAGCCGTCTGGATGTCCTTTAGCACCTAATGTGTGACCCACTACATATACAATGTGTATATATCTATATATGCATACACATAAATACACAGACACACTTAAAGGGATATGAAACCCAATTTTTTTCTTTCATGACTCAGACAGAGCATGCAATTTTAAGCAACTTTCTATTTTACTGATATCAATTCTTCTTCGTTCTCTTGGTATCTTTAATTGGAAAAGCAGGAATGTAAGCCTAGGAGTCTGTCCATTTTTGGTTCAGTACCTGGACAGCGCTTGCTGATTGGTGACTACATTTCTCCACCAATTAGCAAGCGCTACCCAGGTGCTGAATTCAAAATGGGCTAATTCCTAAGCTTACATTTCTGACCTTTAAAATAAAGATACCAAGAGAAAGAAGAAAAATGTATAATAGGAGTAAATTAGAAAGTTGCTTAAAATTGCATGCTCTATCTGAATCATGAAATATTTTTTGGGGGGGGTTTCACTTCCCTTTACAGGATATTATATTTGTGTGTATGTATTTACACTTAGGATTATATATATATATATATCATATGTGTATACACACAAATATATAATATCCTGTATATATATATATATATATATATATATATATATCTCAATAAACTCAGATGTCCCCATATATATATTGTATACAGAAGTATCATTTGAGTTTGTTGTCAAGGTGTCCCAGGTAGCCCTCCCAGGCAGAGGTGCAGCTATATCCTCCCCATATTGCAGCGAAATGGAGGAAACAAACAAGGAAACGAAGACGCTTTTTCTGTGAATGAGGAGGAGGGGACTATGCAGCTGGTGGCCTAATTCTTACAAACAGCTCCCTCGTCCAATCAGCTTCTTGGGGAGGCGGGCACTGGCGAGCACCCTGCTATCAGCGAAGATCCTTCAACGAGCCGACCACGCCTCTTCACCACCACGAACATTGTTGTGGAGTGACGTCAGCGGCAGGCGATGCGGGCGGCCATTACTGCTGGCTGTGTGATACCCTGAAGCCATCTGAGGCGAAAGCTGGGAGCCCATGGCCAGGACCACTAGTCAAGTGGTAAGCTAGCCTCTCCGGGTGGTGAGTGTGGAATTGAGCCGAGGGTGTGTAATGGAGCTCGGCAATGGCATATGGGTGGAGGTGAAGGGTTTGGCTGCAGGCCTCTCCCCTCCTGAGCTGGGTGCAGTGCTCCTTGGATAGACAGAGACCCTTTCCCTTATTAAGGGGGTGGTAGCTGTCCTGAGATGGGGGCAGAGGTGGCATTTCATGCCCTCACAGTGCTCTCCATGTCCGTGTCTCGTTAGACCTTGAGGTTTACCTTAACTATTTAAATGACAGAGAAGACTATGCAATAATACCTCCCTGGTAGCCAAGGGGTTAAATGACATGGCATCTTGGCAGAGGGCAACAATATCAGCTGTAATTATATTTCCAAAAACACCTTGAAAGGCTCATTTTGCACACAGATACCCTCTCCTGTACTTTCATTTTCCATTGATTTGGTGACATGTTGTCTGTAAATATACTCAGTGGTAATTATTAGAACTGTGCAGTGTGAACAATCTCTCAATTTTATTTGGAGTTGATTAAGATTTGAAGAACGCAGGGAGATTCTGATCACTAAAAAGTTTACATTTTAGGGAGTTGTGCTTGATCATTGTGTGCTGTGCAGTAACATCTGTCATCATTACATAATGCACTAGAATCACTACAGAATGTACAGAACATGCTGCTAATAAATACATCAATGAAAGTTTGATTAGCACCATAAAATAACATTCATATTTTGTACTGTTTATAGAATCAGGACCTATAGTAATAATTGTGGCCAATGCATAACCATTTTTGTACCATTGGTTAAATTCACTAACAACTTGTATAGTGTTTTCAAATTGATTGGTTTTTCAAATACCTGTTTATTCATATCAAGTTAATTAAGATAGAGGGGCAGATTTATTATTTTCCGGTAGACTAGGTTCGCATAACTTACGATTGCAGGCTAGCTATAAGGGGTCGATTTTTAATAAATCTACCCCTTTAGTGTGCATACTATAGTAAATTAGACCTGCACAACAACATAGGGATTAATGACAAGTTCATATTTTGAGAACTTATTTGAAACTTAGTGAATCTTGTGAATTCTAAGGTGTGAATGATTCTTTGAGCCTAAAAAATAATATAAATAAAAAAAACCATGAGTCGTGAGGAAGGGGCTGTACATAACTTGGTGTTGTTGACAGCTTTTGTAGGTGAAAGGTTGTAAGGCTCCTACAGTAAGATCTAATTTTCCACTAAAACAGTACTGAGTTGTTTGTTTATTCAGACTTAAAATAAATAAACAAGTTCCTCTTTTTGTCCGCTGTAAACAAGAAAAAAAACGGAAGTTCTCATGCAACAGGTTAAATACTTTCTGTTGTGTTACACCATTCATAAATCTATGTGTTTGTCTAATATTTAACAATTAATTTTATTCTGGAAATGCATGTAAATGTATTGTTATGATTGCGTTAACACCTAGTTCCTCCTGCAGCTTTTAGGGATGTCATCAAATACTGTATAATTGCAAAGAGTGACTTACCTAGACATGTGCAAACAAGTGCTTGGATATGACATGCGTCTGTCTGCTACTGTATAGTAAATCAAAATCATCATTTATATAAATGTTATTTAAACTTTTAAAGGGATATGGAAGTAAAAATTATACTTTCATGGCCCAGAGAGAGAGCATTGGGTTTTAAAAAATGTTTAATTTTACTTTGTACTTTTGCTATCCTTTATTGGAAAGCATACTTAGGTAGGCACAGAGGTAGCACTGTTCTACTGGGAGCTAGCTGCTATTTGGTTAGCTGAGCACATATGGCTCTTGTCATTGACTCATTATGTGGTGCATTACTGGAGCCGATTGTGGGTTTAATCCCTGTGCATGGGTTAAACACATAGTTAGATCATTCTGTTATTAAGCTATTGCTTGCTTATAATTTTATATTTTTGCACTTAAATGTTCATTTATATAGAGTCACTTGTAGTTATTGTTATTTTGGATATGTAAAGTAAATTTTGTACACACTTTGGAAAAAAAACGAAGGAAAGAAAGAAAAGGGGCATTCAACTCAAAAATGTAATTCTCCATAAAAAAAACTATTTTACACTTTTTCCATGTAATTTAATTTTGATATTTTTTCACACTGCCAATGACCCTGCAACATTTTACAAACGATTACAGGTAGCCCTCAGTTTACGCCAGGGTTAGGTTCCAGAAGGAATGGTTGCAAATTGAAACTGTTGTAAACTGAAACCCAGTTTATAATGTAAGTCAAAGGGAAGTGAGGGAGTTAGGTTCCAAGCTCCTCTCAAAATTGTCATAAGTAACACCTAATACATTATTTTTAAAGCTTTGAAATGAAGACTTTAAATGCTAAACAGCATTATAAACCTAATAAAATAATCACAAGACAGACTGTATCATCAAACTAAGTTTAATGAACAAAAACATTTTTTTACTTGCATTGTTAGCATGTTAGATAATATTGGGTCTGCACCTATTCTATGCATTTCAATCTGGAGTGATTGGCAGTTAGGCACCCTCACCTCAAGCAGCTGGGGGCAGGAAGATAATAGGGAAGTGGCCACTAGATCTTGTTGCTCAATAGCTAAGGTCTGTTCTGTGTACACAGATTAATTTAAGTCTGCTAAGATTGCATAACTTTGCTGCAACACAAGCGGACACCTCCACCTACTGGTTATTTTAATTAGTGCACTGCTTTTCAATAGAAGTCACATGACTGAAAAAAAGGTTGTTATTCTTAAACGGCGCAAATTGAACCAGCGTAAACCGAGGGCCACCTGTACTTTATTAGTGTAAAAGCTCATGTATATAAATCCTTAACCCCTTCCTGACGGTACTTATTTGTTACATCGGAAACAAAGTTTCGCCCCTCTAGTCCACAATCCCAGTAAGGAAGCCGTTGTGGCTTCAGTAAAACCCAACGACTTGGACGTTCCATGCTGTCCTACCGACTCTAAAGCCCAGCGCAGTTAGAACGGCATGAAATGTCCTAACAACGGAAAGGGGTTAACTGTCAAATGTAGGGCTGCTAAGAATAAGATCAATGTTCTCAAGACTTCCAAAGGTTATGTCCTGGAACTGAAAAACAACGCACATCTTTCAAATAAAGTGACTGTTTTAAATGCTTTGAAAAACTTTGCAATGCAGATCTTTTGCATTTCAATGCTTAAAGGGACATTTAAAAAAAAAAAAAAAAAAAGTTTTATATATGAAAGAATGATTTCCCCCCCCCCCCCCTGAATTTATTTAAAAAAAAAAAACGAATATTCCACTTGTGCACTACCTACTAATACCCATTTGTATACAGATATTTCCTACTAATGCTTAGTAAACATTAGTGGGAAATGCCAATTCACCAAATAGCATTAGCATAAAGTGCTTATTGCCTGTTATGCATAAGTGATACAGCTGTATAAGTTTGTTTATGTAAAATGTTTTTACATTAAAAATACTGAAAAAAGTTCTACTTTTTCATATGGGAACTATTTAAGTACAGTGTCCCTTTTTAAATGCTGATCTATACTATGTATATATCCAAATTACTTTGAAGGCAAGTTCAATGTTATATAAAGCTTTACATTAATGCAATCTTTAGAGGAATAACCTAAAATAAGTCTGTAACAAACGTGTGTAATCAGCCTTTGTTTTAAAGGGACATTATACACCAATTTTCATATAACTGCATGTAATAGACACTACTATAAAGAATAAGATGCACAGATACTGATATAAAAACCCAGTATAAAACTGTTTAAAAACTTACTTAGAAGCTGTCAGTTTAGCTCTGTTAAAAAGGTAGCTGGAAAGCCCACTGCAAGTGGGAAATATCAGACACTCCCCCTTTGCATATGAAAAGACCCTTTACACAAACAGAAGCCAACTGGAATAGGTATACGTCCGTATTCTCCTAAAACTTTGGAGCTTGGTTAGGAGTCTGAAAATCAGAGCAATGTTATTTAAAAATAAGCAAAACTATCCATTTAAAAATACCCTGTATGGGATGGGGATATATATATATGTCCCTTTTTTAACTGTGTTTTTTTTAAAAAAAAATTTAAATTAATCAAAGATGGTATCAAGCGGTTTCTCTAATCTGAAGAGTCTTTCTTCTGTAGCACACTCACGCAGAGAGAATGGTGACTGTTAGCGGGCAAAGTAAACAGGTTTGGGGCGGCGGATATCTCCCATTAGGCAGATCCGCATGTTGCTAAATTAAATCTAAAAATACATGTGGCCAGGTGGGTGGTGGTGGGCTCTAACTGATGACAACTTTAGCAGGTAATGTTTAGCTAAACAAATGCTGCCAATTACACAGGTTATTGTAGGTTATGCCCCCCCCCCGAGGATTGCTTTAATGCAAAGTTTTAGCTAACGTTTCCTGTCTCTCTATTACTATTTTTATGTATTTTGTACCTATAAATATTTAGGACCAAGTAACAACTCAAAATGCATGCTCAGGAGCAGCAATGCACACCTAGGAGCAAGCTGCTGATTGGGGATAACACACACATGGCTTTTCCGCCAGATGTGTTCAGTTAGTAGCGAGTATTGCTGGTGTAGAGCTGACTTTAACTATGTGTTTAATACCTTTGCAGGAGATAAAGGAAAAGTTATGTGCAGGAAATAGTGATAGTCTTTAACAGACATTTTCTTTTTGCAAGTGTATGTATCTTTAACCCCTTAAACCCTATCTCACACACACATCTCAGCTGCAGGAACACCAGCTCTCGGCATCTGCCTGCATATGGAGCCGGAGTGCGATCAGTGCTGCGGTTCCTTTAGACTGCAGATGCCAGATCGTTACACAGTGACACTGTGTGTGTGTCACCGTCTGTAATGATCTGGTGCAGGTGGGAGGTTTGGGAGAGAATCCTGGGGGCGGTGGGCTGTCCAGCAGCAGACGAGGGAAGGAATGGGATGGCCCTTCTCTACAGAAAAAAAATAAAGGGACAATGAGGGAAGGGGAGCTACACTACAGAAACAAGTGGGGTGGGTGGGGGTTCCCTAACTAATGATCCGGAGGGGGGAAGTGGAGGGACCACTACACTACAGAAAAGAGTATTTTATGGGTACTGGCAGACAGCTGCCAGTACCTAAGATGGCAGACACTAGTTAGAAGGGGGAGGATTAGAGAGCTGTTTGGGAGAGATCAGGGAGGTTGGAGGGTAAGACGGGATCCCACACTGCAGCAAATAAAAATAAAAAATGCCTTAAATCTTCATATTGGCAGACTTTGTGCCAGTACCTAAGATGGTGGTGACCAGTGGGGGGTAGGGTTGACACCTCAGCCATGTGTTCCTGGACACTTATGAGTTACACATGCTGTAGGGTGTGCAGGGAGGAACATGTATTGTGCCTCTGGACATCAGCGCTATTTACGTGATGTCCAGAGGCACAATACATGTTCCGCCCTGCTTACCCTGCAGCATGTGTAACTCATAAATGTCCAGGAAAACATGGCTGTGGTGGCAACCCTAGTGGGAGGTGAGGGAAGGAAGAGAGCTGTCTGGGAGGGATCAGGTAGGGATCGTGAGGTGGGAGGGTAATCTCTACACTAATGCTAAAATAAACCTTACAAGCTACATGATTAACCCCTTCACTGTCAGGAATAATAGAAATGTGGTGCACAGCTGCAATTAGCGGCTGCCTAATTACAAAAAAGCAATGGCAAAGCCATATATGTCTGCTTTTTCTGAACAAAGGGGATCCAGAGAAGCTTTTACAATAATTTGTGCCATGATTGCACAAGCGATATGTAAAGTTAACGTGTGTGATATATAAATGGGGGCATGAAATATACTAAAATGTGCCTAGATCAATACCTTGGGTTCTCTACTTAAAAAACAAACGTGTGTGTGTTTATATGTTTTGACAGGTAAATAAAAAAAACTCTATTTCTGTTTAACTCCTTAAGGACAAGGTCATTTTTCAATTTCTTTCCCTTAAAGGGACACTGAACCCAAATTTTTTCTTTTGTAATTCAGAAAGAGCATGCAATTTTAAGCAACTTTCTAATTTGCTCCTATTATCAATTTTTCTTCATTCTCTTGCTATCTTTATTTGAAAAAGAAGGCATCTAAGCTTTTTTTGGTTTCAGTACTCTGGACAGCACTTTTTATTGGTGGATGAATTTATCCACCAATCAGCAAGGACAACCCAGGTTGTTCCCCAAAAATGGGCAGGCATCTAAACTTACATTTGTGCATTTCAAATAAAGATACCAAAAGAATGAAGAAAATTTGATAATAGGAGTCAATTAGAAAGTTGCTTAAAATTTCATGCTCTATCTGAATCGCAAAAGAAAAAAAATTGGGTACAGTGTCCCTTTAAGGACCAGGGCTATTTTTAAATTTCTGCGGTGTTTGTGTTTAGCTGTAATTTTCCTCTCACTCATTTACTGTACCCACACATATTAGATACAGGTTTTTCTCGCCATTAAATGGACTTTCTAAGGATACCATTATTTTCTTCATATTTTATAATTTACCATAATTTTTTTTATAAAATATGATGAAAAAATGGGAAAAAAATACTTTTTCTAACTTTGACCCCCAAAATCTGTTGCACATCTACAACCACCAAAAAACGCCCATGCTAAATAGTTTCTAAATTTTGTTCTGAGTTAAGAAATACCCAATGTTTACATGTGCTTTTTTTGCAAGTTTTAGGGCAATAAATACAAGTAGCACTTTGCTATTTCCAAACCATTTTTTTTTCTTCAAAATAAGCGAGTTACATTGCAACACTGATATCTTTCAGGAATCCCTGAATATCCCTTGACGTGTGTGTATATATGTGTATATATATATATATATATATATATATATATATATATATATATATATATATATATATATATATATATATATATAACAACCCAAAGTATTGATCTAGGCCCATCTTGGTATATTTCATGCCACCATTTCACCGCCAAATGCAATCAAATTTAAAAAAATAGCTCACTTTTTCACAAACTTTAGGTTTCTCACTGAAATTATTTACAAACAGCTTGTGCAATTATGGCACAAATGGTTGTAAATGCTTCTCTAGCATCCCCTTTATTCAGAAATGGCAGACATATATGGCTTTGGCATTGCTTTTTGGTAATTAAAAGGCCGTTAATTAGAGAGCTTGTAGGGTTAATTTTAGCTATAGTGTAGTAGAAAACCCAAAGTATTGATCTAGGCTCATTTATATATATTTCATGCCACCATTTCACCGCCAAATGCGATCGAATAAAAAAAAGTTAACTTTTTTACTAACTTTGTATATAATTTCAGTGAGAAACCCAAAGTTAGTGAAAAAGTTAACAATTTATTTTTTATTTGGCGGTGAAATGGTGGCATGAAATATATCAAAATGAGCCTAGATCAATACTTTGGGTTTTCTACTACACTAAAGCTAAAATTAACTCTACAAGCTCCCTAATTAACGGCCTAATTACCAAAAAGCAATGCCAAAGCCATATATGTCTGCTATTTCTGAATAAAGGGGATGCTAGAGAAGCATTTACAACCATTTGTGCCATAATTGCACAAGCTGTTTGTATATAATTTCAGTGAGAAACCCAAACAGCTTGTGCAATTATGGCACAAATGGTTGTAAATGCTTCTCTGGGATCCCCTTTGTTCAGAAATAGCAGACATATATATGGCTCTGGTATTACTTTTTGGTAATTAGAAGGCTGCTAAATGCCGCTGCGCAACACACTTGTGTTATGCCCAGCAGTGACGGGGTTAATTGGGTAGCTTGAAGGGTTAATTTTTAGCTTTAGTGTAGAGATCAGCCTCCCACCTGACACATCGCACCCCCTGATCCCTCCCAAACAGCTCTCTTCCCTCCCCCAACCCACAATTGTCCCCGCTATCTTTAGTACTGGCAGAAAGTCCGTGTAGGATCCCTCCCGCCCCTAACTATTCCCCACCATTTTGGGTACTGGCACCTCTCCCCGATCTCTTTTTAAAAGTATCTCCCCCCTCCTCTGCTACCAACCACCCTTTCTCAGCACTCTCTCCAAGCACTTTGATTTTTTATGTTGTGCTAGATCGCGGGTACCCTCACCTCCCGCGCGCACCCGACATCAAGATCTGCTAGCCGAAGGAAGTTCCCCAGCGATGGGCCGCCCACCCGCCTCCCTGAGATGGCTATCACCCACCAACGATCAGCACCATCGCTGGTGGATGCAGAGTGGGCCACAGAGTGGCCCTCTCTACATCGGTGTGCCAAAAAAGGTATTGCAGTGATGCCTCAATATTGAGTCATCACGGCAATACCTTGAAAGCGCCTGGAAGCAATCGGGATCGCTTCCAGTCGCTTGAAACCTTTTGACGACGTACAGGGTACGTCGCTTGTCTTTAAAGACCAGTTTGTGTGTGTTGTACCCTGTACGACATGCGTCGTTAAATGGAGTGATGGCAATAATGATAACAATTCTCCTGTATTTTGTTCTTCTCAGAAAGTCCTGGTAGTTTAGGGGTTAAAGGGACATAAAACCTAATATTTTTCATTCATAATTCAGCTAGAACATACAATTCTAGTTAACTTTCCAATTCACTTCTATAATCAGATTTTCTTTTATCCATTGTTTAAAAGCATGCAGGTAAATTCAGAGGTGTGCATGTGTCGGTAGCAGTTTTGCTACAGTTCTAGATTAGAGCACTAGTTTCTGTCATGTAGTACTCCAGACATGTGCATGTGACCTATCTAGATATCTGTTCAAGAAATAATTACATGAAAAGGAAGCAAATTTGATAGAGGAATTTTGGAAACTTTTTAAAATTCTGTTCTCTATCTGAATCTAGCGAATTTTTGGATTTCATGTTTTATTGTTCCTTTCTATGATACTCGCATAGAAAAAATACATAAAATCACATGGGGGCATCTTCTGTATTGCTTTTATATCCATCTTGCAAGGCTCCCTCTGTTTTTATTTCATAGAGTGCACAGAAAAGTGTTTGCTATAATTAAATACGTTTCCGTAAGGAATTCATATTTCTACATTTCATCTGAGTGCTAGTTGGGAAGATCTTGTGTTAAATGGATCTCTTAAAACTTTTACGTTACCACAATGGACAAACTAGTACAATTAATACCTAAACTGGGAATAGTCCCTTTCACCAGGTTGAGTCATATGGAAAGTTTATTAATTATTTAACCAATGGAAAACATTTTAAGGAAGTGTTTTCTTTTGTAATGTGAAATATTGCACATAGACCACAAATGTTTTACTTTTTAGGAAAATATTACCCAGAGAATGATTTCAAGAAACATATTTAATTAAAAGCACCACGTTGTGAATAAAATATTAGTATTAGAATAGGAAAAAAAGCTAGCGATGTATAGTTTACATTTTCTAATTTATTTGTTGACTTCAAAAATGTTAAAAGTAAAGGATGCTTATATATCATCTGAACCAGACTTGTCAAAATGAGACCATTGTTGTTTTAAAGGGTTAGATAGTTAGAGCATGGCATTTTATGGATAGTGACAAATCCATGTGTTTAAAGTGATTGTGAATCCTAACGTTTGTGAAACGCTAGGACTGACCATTGGAACAAATAAAGGGAACTTTCAGTCATGAAGTATAAAATACTTCATGCTGAAAGCTCCTTTATTTGTTGGAAGAGTTCGCCGCACTGAACTACTCAGGCAGCCTACAGAAGAACACTATTTTGCTGAGAGGTGACGTTTCCACCTCTTAGCAAACAGCTGGATAGCCCGCATGGCTATTGGCTAAGAGGTGGAAACGTCACTTCTTTCAGAAAACTAGCGTTCTGCCGTGGGCTGCCTAAGCAGTTCAGTGCTGCGAACGCTTCCAACAAATAAAGGAGCTTTCAGCATGAATTATTTTATACTTCATGACTGAAAGTCCCCTTTATTTGTTCCAATGGTCAATCCTAGCGTTTGTAACTGCTAGCGTATGTGAATCACTTAAACCCCCACACAGTTAAAGGGAAACTAAACCCAATTTTTTTTCTTTCATGAATCAGATTGAGCATGCAATTTTAAGCAACTTTCTAATTTACTCCTATAATCATTTTTTCTTCGTTCTCTTGCTATCTTTATTTGAAAAAGAAGGCATCTAAGCTAAGGAGCCAGGCAATTTTTGTTCAGACACTGGACAGCAATTAGCCACCAATTGGCATGAACAACCCAGGTTGTGAACCAAAAATGGGCTGGCTTCTAAGCTTTACATTCCTGCTTTTTAAATAAAGATAGCAAGAGAATGAAGAAAAATTGATAATAAGAGTAAATTAGAAAGTTGCTTAAAATTTGCATGCTCTACCTGAATCATGAAAGATAAAATTTGGGTTCAGTGTCCCTTTAAAGTACCGCTCAGGAGCTGCAGGGAGTGGAAGGTCCAGAGCGGAAACAGCTAGAGACCCAATCGGCAGTCAGTCGCATGAACCAGATATGCAACTACTACTGCTGATTGGCTCACCAGCTGTTTCCGCTCTGAACCTTCCATTCCCTGCAGCTCTCGAGAGGGATACTCAAGTCAAAATTAAACTTTCATGATTAAAAAAAAAAACCATGCAATTTTAAACAACTTTCCAATTTACTTCCTCTATCAAAATCTGTTCAGTCTTTTTTTTTATATGCACTCTTTCTACGGCACCAGCTGTTATTGAGCATGTACAAGAGTTCCCAGTATATACGGATATGCATTTGTGATTGGCTGATGTCTGTCACATGATTCAGAGGGAGGGGAAATAGAAGTAACTTTGAAATTTATCAGAAAACAAATCTACTACTCGTTTAAAATTCAGACAGTTTTACAGTTTTGTTTTTCTATTATACACTTGTTGGTTATGCAATTCTACTGTTTTTACTGGTCCTAAACACAGAGTTGCAGAATCGCTAGTGATAAAATTGCATGCTAACAAATTAGAGCATGTACGTTTAACACTATAATTGCCCTTTACAATTTTAACAATGGTGGTGATTTGGAACACTTATATTACATACCGCCACAATTTTATTATATTTAGTACATGGCTGTAACTTGCTGTAGTGATGCTTTTGTGCTATTTCTCTACCTCTCTGTAAATGACACACATTAGCAAAACTCATGTGATTTATCCCATACAGCTGACAGCTAAAGTTAGAGAGTAGCTTTCAAAAGAGAGTGGAAAACAGCACACTTCTCTTCCCTGGGGCACGGAACAGCAGACTTGCCAGGTCCTCTTATCCAGACAACAACACAAAATATTCCAGCCTCCAAATCGGCAAAAACAGACCTTTTATTGGTTATATTGGGTCCAAAGAAACAGATACGTTTAAGGCCTCTGCTAGGCCCTTAGTCATGCTAAAGTTAGAGAAAAATTATAAATCTTCTCATTTAAATCTTGCTTTGGTAGAGATGTATTTAAGAGAATCTCTTAGCATTTTATTTACTGGCTCTATAACTGAAATAAAAATTAGTGTTGGACACCGCTACATGTTTACCGACCTGTATTAAAGTAATGGTCTAGTCAAAATTAAACTTTCATGATTCAGATAGAGCAGCAACTTTCTAATTTACATCTATCAATTTTTCTTTGTTCTCTTGGTATCTTTATTTTAATTTAAGTTTAGGAGCCGGCTCATTTTTTTTTCTTTCAGAACCTGGGTAGTGCTGCTTTGTTGCATGTATGTGTACTTTTATTTTTGTTAGATTTTCTACAGGACTAATTACAGGAATTTTTAGATGTTTAATAAAAGTCAGTCAAAGTAGTACAGTTTATTTTTTACTTTACTATTCCTTTAAAGCAGGGCTCGACAAACCCAGGAGCCAGGCAGCCACTGGCTCCTAGAATTTTATCCCCGGCTCCTAACTGTTAGGGTTATTCTTCATATATCTATATACGAATATCACTGTCTCCTAAAAGTATATCTGGCTCCTAAATTTTAAACAGATTTGTCGACCACTGCAGATTAAAAAGATATGAAACCCCCAAAAAATATTTTGTGTTTCAGACAGAGCATATAATTTTAAAAAAAGTTTCCAATTTACTTCTATTATCGAATTTGCTTTGTTCCCATATTCTTCTGTGTTGAAGAGATACCTAGGTGTCTGGAGCACAACATGACAGGAAATAGTGCTGCTATCTAGTGCTCTTGCAAAACTGCTGCTGTATAGTTCTCCAGAAATGGCTCCTAAGCTAACGTCCCTGCTTTTCAACAAGATACCAAGAGAATGAAGAAAATATAATAGAAGTAAATTAGAAAGTTGTTTAAAATTGCATGCTCTGTCTGAAAAATTCTGCATTTGTGTCCATATATAGCACTACAAAAATAAAACGTGCAACTCATGTTTCTTCAGTATGTAATATGAACATGTTATCTCCTCCGCCACATTTACCACTTCCTCTGTCATATTCTCAAAAATCCTTTTCAGTTCATGTCTCTATCCATTCATCTTTTGAAACCATAGCTTATCTTCACTTGTGTGAATTACAACTCCTTCTCTTTGGCTCCCTAGTCAGCGTATTCACAACAAATATGATTGATATATATATATATATATATATATATCAAACACACACCATAACCAATCTATGGCACAGCTATCTCTCTCATAAACTCAAGTACAAGTATCGCAGTCCATTCCATTAAAATAATAGAGCCTTTTTGTTTTTTAAACATCATAATCAATTTAACCTTTTAATGCCGTTCTATTCCGTCATATTTACACTGGGCTTTAAAGCCGTTATGACGGAATAGAACGCCATAACAAACGGCTGTCCTGAAGCCTTCTGTGCTTCAAGGACTTGATCGCGGTCTGGAGGGCGTTCCTAGGGTTGTAGGGACGCCCCCCAGATGCGATCCAATAATTGAAATCTCGCGATCGTATGCATGATCGCGTAGTTTCAATTTGTCTACATCGGAACAGGCACTTTAACCCTGTCACGAAAGGGTTAATGAAAAACAACTTATACACGCATATAAACCTAATACATATTACATGCCATTCATCCTCGATCAAAACAAAAAATAAACACTCAAACAATTTTTTCACTTTCCAGGTTACTCTCTTTATCTCTAGGTCAATTCACTCGCACTTGACCAAAAATGCCAAAATAATATCACATAACCTAAAGCAGAATTAGTTTTGACTTCCATGTTCTTTTAACAAGTCTAAACAGGCAGGAAGCCATTGCCCTATATAGGTATACTTCGCTATACAGCGCTAATTTGGAGCTGAAGTTCAACCTCCAAGGAAATTGAAATGGTATTGTACTCATCTTGAGATTGTGAGACAGGCGACTGGCACCATTTTGTTATGCGCTGTTTGGTCTGTTTACAGCATTGCAGTGCTCTCCGTGTATCAGTGTCATAGTCTGGCAAATTGTATTACTATTTTACAGTTGATCTACAGTTTTTTATTAAATATTAATTGAATACTGTGCTAGTATAAACTAAACGCTATTGCTTGTTTTTGAACACACTGGCAAGTGAAAAGAAAGCTAAAACCGCCTCCATGCTTCATCCACCACCATGCTTCACTGTCGGTATGGTGTTCTTTTGGTGATATGCAGTGTTGTTTTTGCGCCAAACATATCTTTTGGAATTATTGCCAAAAAGTTCAACCTTGGTTTCATCAGACCATAACACCTTTTCTCACATGCTTTTGGGAGACTTCAGATGTGTTTTTGCTAAATTTAGCTGGGCTTGGATGTTTTTCTTAAGAAAAGGCTTCCGTCTTGCCGTCTACCCCAAAGCCCAAACATATGAAGAATACGGGAGATTGCTCTTAAAAGTATATCTGGCTCCTAAATTTTAAACAGATTTGTCAACCCCTGGGCTATATTATGCTTCAGAACAGAACAAGTACCAACTAGGTGCCTTACATTAACTCTGTACTTAAAGGGACAGTAAACACCAGAATTTTTGTTGTTTAAAAATTTAGATAATCCCTTTTATTACCCATTCCCCAGTTTTGCATAACCAACACAGTTATAATAATAATCTTTTTACCTCTGTGATTGCCTTGTATCTAAGCCTCTGCAAACTGCCCCCTTATTTCAGTTCTTTTGACAAACCTGCATTTTTAGCCAATCAGTGCTGGCTCCTAGGAGCATCACGTGCCTGAGCTCAATGTTATCTTTGTGAAACACATGAACTAACACCCTCTAGTGGTGAAAAACTGTCAAAATGCTTTCAGATTAGAGGCGGCCTTCAAGGTCTTAGAAACTAGCATATGAACCTCCTAGGTCTAGCTTTCAACTAAGAATACCAAGAGAACAAAGCAAAATTGGTAATAAAAGTAAATTGGAAAGTTGTTTAAAATTACATTCCCTATTTAAATCATGAAAGTTTTGTTTTTTACTTGACTGTCCCTTTAAATACCAAGAGAACGAGGACAATTTGATAATAGGAGTAAATTAGAAAGTTCCTTAAAAGTGCTGCTCTATCTGAATCATGGAAGTTTAATTTTGACTTGACTATCCTCCTTTAGGCTAGCGCACTGGTTTTCAAGCTTGTCATCAGGCCTCCCCAACAGGCCAGGTTTTCAGGATTACCTTGGATGAGAGCAGGTAAAATAACCAGGTTTACTAATCAGCTGATTATTTCACCTGTACTCCAGTCCAGATAGCCTCACAGTCTGTCCTGTTAGGGAGATCTGAGCACAGGTTTGAAAAGCAGTGGGCTAGTTAAACATAAACAAAAAAATTCAAATTTCTTAAAAATAAAAATGCTTCAACAATATTTTTACACAACAAAACTATGTGCCCTTGAAACCATATTTGGAAGCATATGTATCAGGATAACATCTGGGCCAAATTCCTGTGATCTCTCTATGGCTTTCTTTTAAAAAACAGTGGTGTAAAAGTGTTTTTTTCCTCTTCATAGTACCAGAATATTTTTTTTCATCAGTGACAAAAGGTACATTTGCCTCTTTGAATAACTTCATTATTTCCTCCTGGGCATGTAATGCTGTTGAAATATGCAGCTACAGTTCCTGAGCATTTTATTTCTGAAGTAATGTTTGCTAGCTACAAATGCAGGGCTAATTGCAGTTGTCTTTCACTAGTATTATTGTTCGGCAGAAAACTATACCTTTGAGTGGCATGTTATAATCCTGTTTTTGTATTTGAAATTTGATCCCTAGCTTGTAGCTGGTATGTGACCCAAAAATGTTTTACTTTTTCCCCTCAGCAATTTACTGAACTTACTGATATACTGCACACAAAAAACAAATGGTCGTGTAATGTTCTTAAAAATTAAATACCTTTCTTATTATAGGGACAGTAAACACCTCGAGATTTATATATAAAATGTTCATTTCTGCATAATGAAACTACAATAGATATTTTTTTTATTTTTTTTTTGCCCCCTTTTCATGTAAATTAGCAATGAAAAATGAGCAATTTTCTCATTCTTAGAACTTTGAATGCGTCCTGACTTCTTAAAGGGGCATTGTACACTAGACTTTATATAAATGGATCATCTACAAAACATTTATGCAGACTATACAGTTGTGTTATTTAAAAACAAACAAACAATAGCTTTGCTTATTTTTTTTTAAATAACATTGTGCTGATTTTTAAACTCCTAACCAAGCCCCAAAGTTTTAAAGTATACTGTTGTATACCTTCTCCAGCTTGCTCCTGTTTGTGTAAAGAGGCTTTTCATATGCAGAGGAAGCGGGAGGGGGGATTGTCTGCTTTTTATTTGCTATACAGCCACTTTCATTGGGTGTTACAGCTAACCCTTTCAACAGAGCTAAACTGGGAGCTTCTAAGTACGTTTTTAAACAGTTTTACACTGGATTTTTATATCCGTATATGTGCATATTATTCTTTATAGAAGTGTCTATTACATGCAGTTATATAAAAATTGGTGTATACTGTCCCCTTAAAGGGACACTGAACCCAAAATTTTCCTTTCATGATTCAGATAGAGCATGCAATTTTAGGCAACTTCCTAATTTACTCCTATTAGCAATTTTTCTTCATTCTCTTGCTATTTTTATTTGAAAGGCAAGAATGTAAGTTTAGAAGCCGGCCCATTTTAATTTCACAATCTGGGTTGTCCTTGCTGATTGGACAGCACCAATAAAAAAGTGCTGTCCAGTGTCCTGAACCATAAATTGGCTGGCTCCTTAGCTTAGATGCCTTCTTTTTTTAAATAAAGATAGCAAGAGAATGAAGTAAAATTGATAATAGGAGTAAATTAGAAAGTTGCTTAAAATTGCATGCCCTGAGACATGAAAGAAAAACAATGTGGGTTTAGTATCCCTTTAAGGTTACCTCTGCTATATACTGTACATGTCCCTAGATAACAACTGTTAAACAATTTACAAAATATGAACTCTGTGACTAGCCTTGTTGTCTGTGGACTAAAGCCCAGATTGGCTCCTCCAAATAAGGCAAATAGTGGGAGGAGTTTGGCTTTTTAAAACTAATTGCAGTAAACAGGTTGTTAATTTGTTTTAGAAACGTTAGGACTTGGCTGATATGTTATTCTATGGTAACACAATAGAAATTTCTTTTTAAACTTATTCTCATTGCTAACCATGTGTTGAACCCCTGAGCAGAGACAGTGTGCTCTGGCAAGCAGTTAAAGGGACAGTCTACACCAAAATTTTTCTTATTTAAAAAGATAGATAATCCCTTTATTACCCATTCCCCGTTTTTGCATAACCAACACTATTATATTAATATACTTTTTACCTCTGTGATTACCATGTATCTAAGCATTTGCAGACAGCCTCCTTATCTAAGTGCCTTTGACAGACATGCAGTGTAGTCAATCAGTGAAGACTCCTAAATAACTTCACGGGAGTGAGCACAATGTTATCTATATGACACATGTGAACTAGCACAGTCTAACTGTGAAAAACTTTCAAAATGCTCTGAGCTAGGAGGCGGTTTTCAACTGTTTAGAAATCAGTTTGAGCCTAGCTAGGTTTAGCTTTTCAAAAATACCACCAAGGGAACAAAGCAAATTTGATGATAAAAGTAAATTGGAAAGTTGTTTAAAATTGCATGCCCTATCTGAATCATGAAAGTTTAGTTTTGACTAGACTGTCCCTTTAAGTTCATTGTATTCAAAGCTGTTGCAGAAACACCCTTTCAAATGATCTGGATTTTCATCCCACCCCACGGGGAAGTTAATTTCTACTGCTTCTTCTTGTTGACATACTTTTTCTTAGCCAACCCTGTCAGCTATGCTGAAAAAGACAACACTGCAGTCTCAACTAACAAAATCAGCTTTTTCAAATGACAGACTAAACCTAAAGGAGCAATGTGTTAAAAAAAAAAAAAAGTAATACATTCCATAAGGTAAAATTAATAATTAAGTACAGCATCTCATTAAATGCATAGCTAAAGGGAATGAACCTCACTTTTTTATTTATTGATTCAGATAAAACATACAATTTTAAAAATGTTTCTAATTTAGTTCTATTATCAAATTTATTGTGTTTTCATGGTCAACTAATTTGCTTAGGAGGGCTGCAGTGCTGGTAAGCATTTACCTTATGCTTGTATAGTTCATGCATATCTTAAATGATGGTTATAACTTACAATTCCCCCCTCCCCCAATTGTTTGTTTTTGTGAAAGTGAGTATGCACTGTGCCTCTTTCCCCACAGGCAACAAGTACTCAGGAGATAGAGCACTTCCATTAACAATAATAGCTTGGAACCTGCTGCCGCTGACTGGCTGCAGGGGCAGCAGTGCATTACTGGGAGCTAGCTGGTGATTGGTGCCTTTTTGTCATTGGCTTGCCAGATGTGTTCAGTAGTGCATTGCTGCTCCTTAGAGAGAAAATGTGTAGGTGCTAGGGATCCCTAAAAGCCAAGCATTGCTGCTCCGTAGCCTACCTAGGTATGCTTTTCAACAAAAGATACCAAGAGCACATAGCAAATAAGATAATACAGGTAAATTGGAAGGATGTCCGTGCCCCCCCCCCCACCCCCAAAAAAAGAAAAAAATGTTGGGTTTCATGTGCCTTTAAAAAAAAAAAAAGAAAGGCTTTAGCCCGCTATCTAATACTTTACAATCATGATTCCTTGTTCTGGTATTCATCTTTCTGAAACAATTCCACAGGAGCCAGTCTGACTGTTTGAGAAGACAAGAAAGAATGGCTTTTGTAGAATTTTTTTTTTTTTTTTTTTTTATATTTGCCCTAAGTACCCAAGCTGTAACCTGTAAATGTTATAAGTATAAAAATATGAGCAGTAGGTGCTTGTTAGCCCAGAACGTAACAAATTGGTTACATATATTTCTCTTGTAAGATGTATTGAGTCCACGGATTCATCCATACTTGTGGGATATTCTCCTTCCCTACAGGAAGTGGCAGAGAGAGCACCCACAGCAGAGCTGTCTATATAGCTCCTCCCTTAGCTCCACCCCCCAGTCATTCTCTGCTGATGTGTCATCAAAATCTAAATGGTTGAACATCCCTTTCAAAGGAAAGACCCTATTCGGGCCTGCACTGAAAGAAATTATTTCAGACATCACTGGAGGGAAAGGCCATGCCCTCCCTCAGGATAAAACAAATAAGATGAGGACCAAACAAAACAATTTTCGTTCCTTTTGGAACTTCAAGGTGGGTCCAGCTTCAGCTTCCCCTGCAGCACAAGAGGTGTATTCTGTCCAATCCAAGTCAGTCTGGAGACCTAACCAGGCTTGGAACAAAGGTAAACAGGCCAAGAAGCCTGTTGCTGCCTCTAAGACAGCATGAAGGGGTAGCCCCCGATCCGGGACCGGATCTAGTAGGGGGGCAGACTCTCTCTCTTTGCTCAGGCTTGGGCAAGAGATGTTCACGATTCCTGGGCTTTAGAAATTGTATCCCAAGGATATCTTCTGGACTTCAAAGATTCCCCCCCCCCCCAAGGGGGAGATTTCACATTTCTCAATTGTCTGCAAACCAGACAAAGAGAGAGGCGTTCTTACGCTCTGTAGAAGACCTACATACCATGGGAGTGATTCACCCAGTTCCAAGAGCGGAACAAGGGCTAAGCAGCAGTGTTCTACCAGGAGTTAGCTGAAAGCAAATGAAAAGAAGCATATATGTGCAGCCATCAAATAGCAATTTGTGAGCCTACCTTGGTATCCTTTTCAATAAGGAACAAAACAAATGAGATAACATTCAATTTGAATTTTTAAAGGGACATAAAACACTTTGAGATGGTAATATAAAATTATACATTGTATATAAACCTCTGCAATATACTTTAATTATTTATTTTGTCCCTTTTCCTGTAATTCCATTTTGAAATTGTGAGCATTTCAGTTCCTGTTTGTGTGAAATATAAGTGTTCTGCACTTCCATTTCTGCCATTGGCTGAACACTCTAGTGACCTATTTATAACTGTCTCTAATTGGCAACAGCAGAGAAGGTAACCTAAGTTACAACATGGCAGCTCCCATTGATTTATAGACAATTAAACTTTACTATTTTGTCACTATTTAAACTAATATAACTTTAAAAAATAAATCTACGTTATTTTCAGACTAATCTTTCTCCAACATAGGTGTGTCCGGTCCACGGCGTCATCCTTACTTGTGGGATATTCTCCTCCCCAACAGGAAATGGCAAAGAGCCCAGCAAAGCTGGTCACATGATCCCTCCTAGGCTCCGCCTACCCCAGTCATTCTCTTTGCCGTTGTACAGGCAACATCTCCACGGAGATGGCTTAGAGTTTTTTAGTGTTTAACTGTAGTTTTTCATTATTCAATCAAGAGTTTGTTATTTTCAAATAGTGCTGGTACGTACTATTTACTCAGAAACAGAAAAGAGATGAAGAATTCTGTTTGTATGAGGAAAATGATTTTAGCAACCGTAACTAAAATCCATGGCTGTTCCACACAGGACTGTTGAGAGCATTAACTTCAGTTGGGGGAACAGTTTGCAGTCCTTGCTGCTTGAGGTATGACACATTCTAACAAGACGATGTAATGCTGGAAGCTGTCATTTTCCCTATGGGATCCGGTAAGCCATGTTTATTACGATTGTAAATAAGGGCTTCACAAGGGCTTATTTAGACTGTAGACATTTTTTGGGCTAAATCGATTGATATTAACACTTATTTAGCCTTGAGGAATCATTTATTCTGGGTATTTTGATATAATAATATCGGCAGGCACTGTTTTAGACACCTTATTCTTTAGGGGCTTTCCCAAAGCATAGGCAGAGTCTCATTTTCGCGCCGGTGTTGCGCACTTATTTTTGAGAGGCATGGCATGCAGTCGCATGTGAGAGGAGCTCTGATACTTATAAAAGACTTCTGAAGGCATCATTTGGTATCGTATTCCCCTTGGGTTTGGTTGGGTCTCAGCAAAGCAGATACCAGGGACTGTAAAGGGGTTAAAGCTTAAAACGGCTCCGGTTCCGTTATTTTAAGGGTTAAAGCTTCCAAATTTGGTGTGCAATATTTTCAAGGCTTTAAGACACTGTGGTGAAAGTTTGGTGAATTTTGAACAATTCCTTCATGTTTTTTCGCAATTGCAGTAATAAAGTGTGTTCAGTTTAAAATTTAAAGTGACAGTAACGGTTTTATTTCAAAACGTTTTTTGTACTTTCTTATCAAGTTTATGCCTGTTTAACATGTCTGAACTACCAGATAGACTGTGTTCTGAATGTGGGGAAGCCAGAATTCCTATTCATTTAAATAAATGTGATTTATGTGATAATGACAATGATGCCCAAGATGATTCCTCAAGTGAGGGGAGTAAGCATGGTACTGCATCATTCCCTCCTTCGTCTACACGAGTCTTGCCCACTCAGGAGGCCCCTAGTACATCTAGCGCGCCAATACTCCTTACTATGCAACAATTAACGGCTGTAATGGATAATTCTGTCAAAAACATTTTAGCCAAAATGAACCCTTGTCAGCGTAAGCGTGGCTGCTCTGTTTTAGTTACTGAAGAGCATGACGACGCTGATATTAATATCTCTGAAGGGCCCCTAACCCAATCTGAGGGGGCCAGGGAGGTTTTGTCTGAGGGAGAAATTACTGATTTAGGGAATATTTCTCAGCAGGCTGAATCTGATGTGATTACTTTTAAATTTAAATTGGAACATCTCCGCATTTTGCTTAAGGAGGTATTATCCACTCTGGATGATTGTGAAAATTTGGTCATCCCAGAGAAACTATGTAAAATGGACAAGTTCCTAGAGGTGCCGGGGCTCCCAGAAGCTTTTCCTATACCCAAGCGGGTGGCGGACATTGTTAATAAAGAATGGGAAAGGCCCGGTATTCCTTTCGTCCCTCCCCCCATATTTAAAAAATTGTTTCCTATGGTCGACCCCAGAAAGGACTTATGGCAGTCAGTCCCCAAGGTCGAGGGAGCGGTTTCTACTTTAAACAAACGCACCACTATTCCCATAGAGGATAGTTGTGCTTTCAAAGATCCTATGGATAAAAAATTAGAAGGTTTGCTTAAAAAGATGTTTGTTCAGCAGGGTTACCTTCTACAACCCATTTCATGCATTGTCCCTGTCACTACAGCCGCATATTTCTGGTTTGATGAACTGATTAAGGTGCTCGATAGTGACTCGCCTCCTTATGAGGAGATTATGGACAGAGTCAATGCTCTCAAATTGGCTAATTCTTTCACTCTAGACGCCTCTTTGCAATTGGCTAAGTTAGCGGCTAAGAACTCTGGGTTTGCTATTGTGGCGCGCAGAGCGCTTTGGTTGAAATCTTGGTCGGCTGATGCGTCTTCCAAGAACAAGCTACTAAACATTCCTTTCAAGGGGAAAACGCTGTTTGGTCCTGACTTGAAAGAGATTATCTCTGATATCACTGGGGGTAAGGGCCATGCCCTTCCTCAGGATCGGCCTTTCAAGGCAAAAAAATAGACCTAATTTTCGTCCCTTTCGTAAAAACGGACCAGCCCAAGGTGCTACGTCCTCTAAGCAAGAAGGTAATACTTCTCAGGCCAAGCCAGCTTGGAGACCAATGCAAGGCTGGAACAAGGGAAAGCAGGCAAAGAAACCTGCCACTGCTACCAAGACAGCATGAAATATCGGCCCCCGATCCGGGACCGGATCTGGTGGGGGGCAGACTCTCTCTCTTCGCTCAGGCTTGGGCAAGAGATGTTCTGGATCCTTGGGCGCTAGAAATAGTCTCCCAGGGTTATCTTCTGGAATTCAAGGGACTTCCCCCAAGGGGAAGGTTCCACAGGTCTCAGTTGTCTTCAGACCACATAAAAAGACAGGCGTTCTTACTTTGCGTAGAAGACCTGTTAAAAATGGGAGTGATTCATCCTGTTCCATTGAGAGAACAAGGGATGGGGTTCTACTCCAATCTGTTCATAGTTCCCAAAAAAGAGGGAACATTCAGACCAATCCTAGATCTCAAGATCTTAAACAAATTTCTCAAGGTCCCATCTTTCAAGATGGAAACCATTCGAACTATCCTTCCTTCCATCCAGGAAGGTCAATTCATGACCACGGTGGATTTAAAGGATGCGTATCTACATATTCCTATCCACAAGGAACATCATCGGTTCCTAAGGTTTGCATTCCTGGACAAACATTACCAGTTCGTGGCGCTTCCTTTCGGATTAGCCACTGCTCCAAGGATTTTCACAAAGGTACTAGGGTCCCTTCTAGCTGTGCTAAGACCAAGGGGCATTGCTGTAGTACCTTACCTGGACGACATTCTGATTCAAGCGTCGTCCCTCCCTCGAGCAAAGGCTCACACGGACATCGTCCTGGCCTTTCTCAGATCGCACGGCTGGAAAGTGAACGTGGAAAAGAGTTCTCTATCCCCGTCAACAAGGGTTCCCTTCTTGGGAACAATTATAGACTCCTCAGAAATGAGGATTTTTCTAACAGAGGCCAGAAAGACAAAGCTCCTGGACTCTTGTCGAATACTTCATTCCGTTCCCCTTCCTTCCGTAGCTCAGTGCATGGAAGTGATCGGGTTGATGGTAGCGGCAATGGACATAGTTCCTTTTGCGCGCATTCATCTAAGACCGTTACAACTGTGCATGCTCAGTCAGTGGAATGGGGACTATACAGACTTGTCTCCAAAGATACAAGTAAATCAGAGGACCAGAGACTCACTCCGTTGGTGGCTGTCCCTGGACAACCTGTCACGAGGGATGACATTCCACAGACCAGAGTGGGTCATTGTCACGACCGACGCCAGTCTGATGGGCTGGGGCGCGGTCTGGGGATCCCTGAAAGCTCAGGGTCTTTGGTCTCGGGAAGAATCTCTTCTACCGATAAATATTCTGGAACTGAGAGCGATATTCAATGCTCTCAAGGCTTGGCCTCAGCTAGCGAGGACCAAGTTCATACGGTTTCAATCAGACAACATGACGACTGTTGCGTACATCAACCATCAGGGGGGAACAAGGAGTTCCCTAGCGATGGAAGAAGTGACCAAGATCATTCTATGGGCGGAGTCTCACTCCTGCCACCTGTCTGCTATCCACATCCCGGGAGTGGAAAATTGGGAAGCGGATTTTCTGAGTCGTCAGACATTGCATCCGGGGGAGTGGGAACTCCATCCGGAAATCTTTGCCCAAGTCACTCAACTTTGGGGCATTCCAGACATGGATCTGATGGCCTCTCGTCAGAACTTCAAAGTTCCTTGCTACGGGTCCAGATCCAGGGATCCCAAGGCGGCTCTAGTGGATGCACTAGTAGCACCTTGGACCTTCAAACTAGCTTATGTGTTCCCGCCGTTTCCTCTCATCCCCAGGCTGGTAGCCAGGATCAATCAGGAGAGGGCGTCGGTGATCTTGATAGCTCCTGCGTGGCCACGCAGGACTTGGTATGCAGATCTGGTGAATATGTCATCGGCTCCACCTTGGAAGCTACCTTTGAGACGAGACCTTCTTGTTCAGGGTCCGTTCGAACATCCGAATCTGGTTTCACTCCAGCTGACTGCTTGGAGATTGAACGCTTGACTTTATCGAAGCGAGGTTTCTCAGATTCTGTTATCGATACTCTTGTTCAGGCCAGAAAGCCTGTAACTAGAAAGATTTACCACAAAATTTGGAAAAAATATATCTGTTGGTGTGAATCTAAAGGATTCCCTTGGGACAAGGTTAAGATTCCTAGGATTCTATCCTTCCTTCAAGAAGGATTGGAAAAAGGATTATCGGCAAGTTCCCTGAAGGGACAGATTTCTGCCTTGTCGGTGTTACTTCACAAAAAACTGGCAGCTGTGCCAGATGTTCAAGCCTTTGTTCAGGCTCTGGTTAGAATCAAGCCTGTTTACAAACCTTTGACTCCTCCTTGGAGTCTCAATTTAGTTCTTTCAGTTCTTCAGGGGGTTCCGTTTGAACCCTTACATTCCGTTAATATTAAGTTATTATCTTGGAAAGTTTTGTTTTTAGTTGCAATTTCTTCTGCTAGAAGAGTTTCAGAATTATCTGCTCTGCAGTGTTCTCCTCCTTATCTGGTGTTCCATGCAGATAAGGTGGTTTTACGTACTAAACGTGGTTTTCTTCCAAAAGTTGTTTCTAACAAAAACATTAACCAGGAGATTATCGTACCTTCTCTGTGTCCGAAACCAGTTTCAAAGAAGGAACGCTTGTTGCACAATTTGGATGTTGTTCGCGCTCTAAAATTCTATTTAGATGCTACAAAGGATTTTAGACAAACATCTTCCCTGTTTGTTGTTTATTCAGGTAAAAGGAGAGGTCAAAAAGCAACTTCTACCTCTCTCTCTTTTTGGATTAAAAGCATCATCAGATTGGCTTACGAGACTGCCGGACGGCAGCCTCCCGAAAGAATCACGGCTCATTCCACTAGGGCTGTGGCTTCCACATGGGCCTTCAAGAACGAGGCTTCTGTTGATCAGATATGTAGGGCAGCGACTTGGTCTTCACTGCACACTTTTACCAAATTTTACAAGTTTGATACTTTTGCTTCTTCTGAGGCTATTTTTGGGAGAAAGGTTTTGCAAGCCGTGGTGCCTTCCATTTAGGTGACCTGATTTGCTCCCTCCCTTCATCCGTGTCCTAAAGCTTTGGTATTGGTTCCCACAAGTAAGGATGACGCCGTGGACCGGACACACCTATGTTGGAGAAAACAGAATTTATGTTTACCTGATAAATTTCTTTCTCCAACGGTGTGTCCGGTCCACGGCCCGCCCTGGTTTTTTAATCAGGTCTGATAATTTATTTTCTTTAACTACAGTCACCACGGTACCATATGGTTTCTCCTATGCTATTATTCCTCCTTAACGTCGGTCGAATGACTGGGGTAGGCGGAGCCTAGGAGGGATCATGTGACCAGCTTTGCTGGGCTCTTTGCCATTTCCTGTTGGGGAGGAGAATATCCCACAAGTAAGGATGACGCCGTGGACCGGACACACCGTTGGAGAAAGAAATTTATCAGGTAAACATAAATTCTGTTTTTCTTTGAATGCATCATTTTATTTAGCATTTTAGTGTTTAATGCCCTTTTATGTTTAATTTTGACTTTAGTGTTCCTTTAAAGGGATAGGAAAGTCAAAATTAAACTTGTGTGATTCAGATAGAGCATGTCATTTTAAGACACTTTTAAATTCACTTCTATTTTCAAATGTCCTTCATTCTTTTGGTATCCCTTGTTAAAAAAGAATATGCACATATCTTACGCTAGTGAGAACTAGCTGCTGATTGGTGCCTGCACACATTTTTCTCTTGTGATTGGCTAAATAGATATTTCTCTTGCAAGATGTATCGAGTCCAGGGATTCATCCAATACTTGTGGGATATTCTCCTTCCCAACAGGAAGTAACAAAGAGAGCACCCACAGCAGAGCTGTCTATATAGCTCCTCCGCTAACTCCACCCCCCAGTCATTCTCTTTGCCGGCTCTAAGCAAGTAGGAAGGGTAAAGTGATTGTGGTGACAAAATGTTAGTTTTTATTTTCTTCAAGCAAGAGTTTATTTTAAATGGTACTGGTGTGTACTATTTACTCTCAAGCAGAAAAGAGATAAATATTTCTTCCTGGAGGATGATGATCTTAGCATTTGTAAATAAGATCCACTGCTGTGCCCACAGAGGCTGAGGAGTACAGGAAACTTCAGTTGAGGAACGGTTTGCATGCTATGCTGCACTGAGGTATGTTCAGTCATTTTTTTCTAGAAAAACTGTGATATTTCAAGAAAGGCTGACAGTATCCCCATGAGGGGAAGGGTAAGCTGTAATCAGAGACTTATTGTAGTATTAAAAGCTTGCATTAGGGCTAAGTTACTTTCTGGTTGACACCTATATAATAGAGCAAACGTTTTTATTGAGAAATATGGTAAAACATTTTTGGGACTTTTGAGATGGTTCATTTGACTTATTTTAAGGTTTTTTAACCCACATGGCTGTTTGAAACACCTTAGTGTGTTACTTTAAGGCTCCACAGACATCGTGTAAGAGGTGGGTGGGGCCTAAATTTGTGCCTTAGATGCGCAGTTGTTTTTCATTACTGGACAGCAAGCTGCAACACAGGAAGGTCCTGACTCTGTTTTGGGGCCAAAATGTTTTGTGGTGCTGACCGTGTATTTTCCGGTTTTTGACACTTGTCAATCCGGTTTCGTCATTAAGGGGTTACTTTCTTCTTTTACTGGTGGGGCAACCTTGCTAAGGCTTACTGCATATACTGTAAAAAATTCAAAAAGTTTGCTGCATTTTTAGGCAGTTTTGCAGAACGTGTGCACCTTTTTTTTTCTCTTAAAGGCGCAGTACCGTTTTTTGAAATTGTTTTACATTGAATAAAGTGTTTTCCAAGCTTGCTTGTCTCATTACTAGCCTGTTAAACATGTCTGACATCAAGGAAACTCCTTGTTCAATATGTTTAGAAGCCTTTGTGGAACCCCCTCTTAGAATGTGTCCCACTTGTACTGATATGTCTATAAATTTTAAAGAGCATATTGTAGCACTTAAAAATGCAGCACTAGAGGATTCTCAGACAGAAAGAAATGAGGTTATGCCATCCACTTCTCCCTAAGTGTCACAACCAGTAACGCCCGCACAAGTGACGCCAAGTACCTCTAGTGCGTCTACTTCATTTACCTTACAAGACATGGCAGCAGTTATGAATTCTACCCTCACAGAGGTTTTATCTAAACTGCCTGGGTTACAAGGGAAGCGTGATAGCTCTGGGTTAAGATCAAATGCTGAGCTTTCTGACGCTTTAGTAGCTGTATCCGATATACCCTCACAATGTTCTGAAGTAGGGGTACTGGATTTGCTGTCTGAGGGAGAGATTTCTGATTCAGGAAAGACGCACCCTCAGACAGATTCTGATATGACGGCCTTTAAATTTAAGCTTGAACACCTCCGCTTGTTGCTCAGGGAGGTATTAGCGACTCTGGATGATTGTGACCCTATTGTGGTTCCAGAGAAATTGTGTAAAATGGACAAATACTTAGAGGTTCCGGTTTACACTGATGTTTTTCCGGTCCCTAAGAGAATTGCGGACATTGTTTCTAAGGAGTGGGATAGACCAGGTATTCCGTTCGCTCCCCCTCCTACTTTTAAGAAAATGTTTCCCATATCTGACACCATGCGGGACTCGTGGCAGACGGTCCCTAAGGTGGAGGGAGCTATTTCTACACTGGCTAAGCGTAAAACTATACCTATTGAAGACAGTTGTGCTTTCAAAGATCCTATGGATAAAAAATTAGAGGTTCTCCTAAAGAAAATTTTTGTTCATCAAGGTTTTCTTCTCCAACCTATTGCGTGCATTGTTCCTGTAACTACTGCAGCTGCTTTTTGGTTCTTTCATTACAGATACCGCTTTTCAACTGGCTAAATTAGCGGCGAATAATTCAGGTTTTGCCATTTTAGCGCGTAGAGCGTTATGGCTTAAGTCCTGGTCAGCTGATGTGTCTTCAAAATCAAAGCTTTTGACCATCTCTTTCAAAGGAAAGACCCTATTCGGGCCTGAACTGAAGGAGATTATTTCAGACATCACTGGAGGGAAAGGCCATGCCCTCCCTCAGGATAAAACAAATAAGATGAGGACCAAACAAAATAATTTTCGTTCTTTTTGAAACTTCAAGGGTGGTACCGCTTCAGCTTCCCCTGCTGCAAAGCAAGAGGGGAATTTTGCTCAATCCAAGTCAGTCTGGAGACCTAACCAGGCTTGGAACAAGGGTAAACGGGCCAAGAAGCCTGCAGCTGCCTCCAAGACAGCATGAAGGGGTAGCCCCCGATCCAGGACCGGATCTAGTTGGGGGCAGACTCTCTCTCTTCGCTCAGGCTTGGGCAAGAGATGTTCATGATCCCTGGGCTTTAGAAATTGTGTCCCAAGGATGTCTTCTAGACTTCAAGGATTCCCCCCCAAAGGGGAGATTTCACCTTTCTCAATTGTCTGCAAACCAGACAAAAAGAGAGGCGTTCTTACGCTGTGTAGAAGACCTACATACCATGGGAGTGATTCACCCAGTTCCGAGAGCGGAACAGGGGCAAGGGTTTTACTCTAACCTGTTTGTGGTTCCCAAAAAAGAAGGAACTTTCAGACCAATCTTGGATCTCAAGATACTAAACAAGTTCCTCAGAGTCCCATCTTTCAAGATGGAGACTATTCAGACTATTCTGCCACTGATCCAGGAGGGTCAATATATGACCACCGTGGACTTAAAGGATGCATATCTGCACATCCCTATTCACAGAGATCATCACCAATTTCTCAGGTTCGCCTTTCTGGACAGACATTACCAGTTCGTGGCCCTTCCCTTTGGCTTGGCCACGGCTCCCAGAATTTTCACAAAAGTGCTAGGGTCTCTGCTGGCGGTTCTAAGACCACGGGGCATAGCAGTGGTGCCTTATCTAGACATCTTAATTCAAGCGTCAACTTTTCAACTAGCCAAGTCTCACACGGACATCGTGTTGGCTTTTCTGAGATCTCATGGGTGGAAGGTGAACATAAAAAAAGAGTTCTCTCTCTTCCCCCTCACAAGAGTTTCCTTCCTAGGAACTCTGATAGACTCGGTAGAAATGAAAATATTTCTGACGGAAGTCAGGAAATCAAAACTTGTAACCACCTGCCGAGCTCTTCATTCCATTCCTCGGCCGTCAGTGGCTCAGTGTATGGTGGTAATCGGACTAATGGTAGCGGCAATGGACATAGTTCCGTTTGCTCACCTACACCTCAGACCACTGCAACTATGCATGCTCGAACAGTGGAATGGGGATTATGCAGATTTATCTCCTCGGATAGATCTGGATCAGGAGACCAGAGATTATCTTCTCTGGTGGTTGTCACAGGTTTACCTGTCTCGGGGAATGTGTTTTTTCCGCAGACCAGAGTGGGTCATAGTTACGACAGATGCCAGCATACTGGACTGGGGTGTAGTCTGGAACTCCCTGAAAGCACAGGGCTTATGGTCTCAGGAGGAGACTCTCCTCCCGATAAACATTCTAGAACTGAGAGCGATATTCAATGCGCTTCAGGCGTGGCCTCAACTTACTGCGGCCAAATTCATCAGATTTCATTCGGACAACATCACGACCGTAGCTTATATCAATCATCAAGGGGGAACACAGAGTTCTCTAGCGATGATAGAGGTTTCCAAGATAATCCGATGGGCAGAGTCTCACTCTTGCCATCTTTCAGCAATCCATATCCCAGGGGTAGAGAACTGGGAGGCGGATTTCCTAAGTCGTCAGACTTTTCATCCGGGGGAGTGGGAGCTCCATCCAGAGGTATTTGCCCAACTGATTCAGCTATGGGGCACACCAGAATTGGATATGATGGCGTCTCGTCAGAACGCCAAGCTTCCCTGTTATGGGTCCAGGTCAAGGGATCCCCAGGCAGTACTGATAGATGCTCTAGCAGTGCCCTGGTCCTTCAATCTGGCCTATGTGTTTCCACCATTCCCTCTCCTTCCTCGTCTGATTGCCAGAATCAAACAGGACAGAGCTTCAGTGATTTTGATAGCACCTGCGTGGCCACGCAGGACTTGGTATGCAGATCTGGTGGACATGTCATCCGTCCCACCATGGACTCTGCCGCTGAGGCAGGACCTTCTGATTCAAGGTCCTTTCAAGCATCCAAATCTAATTTCTCTGCGTCTGACTGCTTGGAGATTGAACGCTTGATTTTAGCATAGCGTGGTTTCTCTGAATCGGTCATTGATACCTCTATTCAGGCTCGAAAGCCTGTCACCAGGAAAATCTATCATAAGAGATGGCGTAAATATCTTTACTGGTGTGATTCCAAGGGTTACTCATGGAGTAAGATCAGGATTCCTAGGCTATTATCTTTTCTCCAAGAAGGATTGGAGAAGGGATCAGCTAGTTCCTTAAAGGGACAAATATGTGCTTTGTCTATCCTTTTACACAAGCGTCTGACGGATGTTCCAGACGTTCAGGCGTTTTGTAAGGCTTTAGTTAGAATCAAGCATGTGTTTAAACCTGTTGCTCCGCCATGGAGTTTAAATTTAGTTCTTCAAGGGGTTCCGTTTGAACCTATGCATTCCATAGATATTAAGCTTCTATCTTGGAAAGTTCTGTTTTTTGTAGCTATCTCTTCGGCTTGAAGAGTTTCTGAATTATCTACTTTACAGTGTGACTCTCCTTATCTTGTTTTCCATGCTGATAAGGTGGTTTTGCGTACCAAACCTGGATTCCTTCCTAAGGTTGTTTCTAATAGGAATATCAATCAGGAAATTGTTGTTCCTTCTCTGTGTCCTAATCCTTCTTCCAAGAAGGAACGTCTGTTGCACAACCTAGATGTGGTTCGTGCTTTAAAGTTCTACTTACAAGGAACCAAAGATTTCCGTCAAACATCTTCTTTATTTGTTGTCTATTCTGGAAAGCGGAGAGGTCAAAAGGCTATGGCAACCTCTTTCTTTTTGGCTGAAAAGAATAATTTGTTTGGCTTATGAGACTGCTGGCCAGCAGCCTTACTGAAAGGATTACTGCTCAATCTACTAGAGCGGTGGCTTCCACATGGGCTTTTAAAAATGAGGCTTCTGTTGAACAGATTTGTAAGGCGGCGACTTGGTCTTCGCTTCATACTTCTTCCAAATTTGATACTTTTGCTTCTTCGGAGGCTATTTTTGGGAGAAAGGTTCTACAAGCAGTGGTGCCTTCCGTTTAGGTACCTGTCTTGTCCCTCCCTTCATCAGTGTCCTAAAGCTTTGGTATTTGTATCCCAGAAAGTATTGGATGAATCCGTGGACTCTATACATCTTGCAAGAGAAAACAAAATTTATGCTTACCTGATAAATTTCTTTCTCTTGCGATGTATCGAGTCCACGGCCCGCCCTGTCTATTTAAGACAGGTAGTATATTTTATTATAAAACTTCAGTCACCTCTGAACCCTATAGTTTCTCCTTTTTCTTCCTAGCCTTCGGTCGAATGACTGGGGGGTGGAGTTAGGGGAGGAGCTATATAGACAGCTCTGCTGTGGGTGCTCTCTTTGCCACTTCCTGTTGGGAAGGAGAATATCCCACAAGTATTGGATGCATCCGTGGACTCGATACATCGCAAGAGAGTAATTTATCAGGTAAGCATAAATTTTGTTTTTCAGCTTCCTGTCAGTAGTGCAATGCTGTTCCTTCAGCAATGGATAACAAGAGAATGAAGCAAATTTGAAAATAGAAGTAAATTAGAACGTTGTATAAATTGTATGTTCTATCCCAGTCATGAAAGAACATTTTGATTTTTCTTGTCCCTTTAAAAGAATACTGTGTAGCTGATCTAAAGTCATTCAGATAATAATTTTGGTAAGAATCCAGTGCAATATTGACTGAATTCAAAACACAGCTCAGCATTAAGTTGTATGTTTTTCGATCGGTTGATTTCTCGTATACTTTTTAGTATTAAAAAGTCTGGAGTGATAACTTTTTAGTTTCTGTTTCATTCACTGTGAATTTTTCATGCTTAAGGGACGGACCCATGTGGTTTTGCTTTGATATAAGTTACAAGAATAGCTCAAGGCACCAGGTGTTTGGAAAGTACCAATTACTTTTTATTTACTTATAGTTTTGGTTGTGTAATGTGCAGCGTTGTTTTTCTCCCATTTGTTTTTGAACATTTTCATCAAGCAGGAGTTTTCCATAGCTATCAATTCAGTTTCTTAAAGGGTTGTTAAGCTGTTAAAATTCACACTAGACATAATGATGTATTCAAAGCAAGGGTTAACCTTATAATAATAATCAGATGTATGATTTACTATTAAATTTAGTTGTATTAAATATTAAAGTGTAAAGGTTTAGTTTCTATAAAATAATGGGTGTTGCTGTGTTTTCTATTCTCTGTATAGACAAGACCGTGCGGAAACTTTTTTAGATGATATGTTCCACACAGTCTTTCTTATTGCCTGTTTCAGAAGAGTCCCTAATTGTCAGCAGGAAAGATAAAGGGGAAACTTAAAGTGATAGTAAACCCAAGCGTTTGTGAAACGCTAGGATTGACCATTGAAACAAATAAAGGAGACTTTCATTCATGAAGTATAAAATAATTCATGCTGAAAGCTCCCTTATTTGTTTCATGCGTTGCCGCACTGAGCTGTTTCTTGAGAGGTGGCATTTTTCACCTCTTAGCCAATAGCTGTGCAGGAAATCCGGCTTGTCTCCGTGTGGAAACGTCACCTCTTGGCAAAACCGCGATCTGCCATGGGCTGCCATAGCAGCTCAATGCAGCAACGCTTGAAACAAATAAAGGAGCTTTCAGCATCAAGTATTTTATACTTCATGAACGAAAGTCCCCTTGATTTGTTTCAATGGTCAATCCTAGCATTTCACAAACGCTAGGATTGACTTTCACTTTAAAGGGATAGTCAACACCAGAATTTTTGTTGTTTAAAAAGATAGATAATCCCTTTTTCTCTTGTTAAGTGTATTCAGTCCACGGGTCATCCATTTCTTATGGGAATATATTCTCTTCCCAACAGGAAATTGCAAGAGGATCACCCAAGCAGAGCTGCTACATAGCTCCTCCCCTCACATGTCATATTCAGTCATTCTCTTGCAACTTAATAGATAGGACGTTGTGAGAGGTCTGTGGTGTTTTTATACTTAGTTTATTTCTTCAATCAAAAGTTTGTTATTTTAAAATGACACCGGAGTGTGTTGTTTATTCTCAGGCAGTATTTGGAAGAAGAAACTGCCTGCGTTTTTTATGATCTTAGCGGCAGTAACTAAGATCCACTGGCTGTTCTCGCATATTCTGAGGAGTGAGGTAACTTTCAGAAAGGGAATAGCGTGCGGGGAACCCTGCAAACAAGGTATGTGCAGTAAATTAGTTTTCTAAGGAATGGAATTGACTAAGAAAATACTGCTGATACCGATGTAATGTAAGTAAAAGCCTTTAATACAGTGAGAGCGACTGTTAGCAGGCTGGTTTAAATATATACAGTAAAGTAATTTTCTAAGGAATGGAATTTGACTGAGAAAATGCTATTAATACTGAAGTGATGTTATAAGCTTTAAATGCAGTAGGAAGACTGGTATCAGGCTTATCAATAGAGATACATGCTCATTAAAAAAGGGATGTTTAAAACGATTTTACTGGCATGTTTAATCGTTTTGTGAGGTACATTGGTGATAAAACTTGTTGGGGCATAACATTTTTCCACATGGCTGACAATATTTCTGCATAGAAACAGTTAACTGAAACTCCCAATATTGTAATATTGAGTAGGAGGGGCCTATTTTAGCGCTTTTTTTACGAAGTAAAAATTCAGGCTCTGTCTTCCTGCTTCCTTCTGCTTGACCCGGGTCGTCTCCAGACAGCTTAAGGGACTTCAAAAGTCATTTTGAGGGAGGTAATCAGTCACAGCAGACCTGTGACAGTGGTTTTTTGACTGTATTAAAAAACGTTTTTTTGCTTATAAAAACTGTTTGGGTTTTAAGGGGTTAATCATCCATTTGCAAGTGGGTGCAATGCTCTGCTAACTTAATACATTTACTGTGAAAATTTTTGTTTGCTATAACTGATTTGGTTCATTGTTATTTCAACTGTGACAGTTTTCTGTGCTTCTTAAAGGCACAGTAGCGTTTTTCTTTATTACTTGTAAAATTATTTACAGTGTTTTCCAAGTCTGCTAGTCTTATTGCTAGTCTGTTTAAACATGTCTGACACAGATGAATCTGTTTGTTCACTATGTTTAAAGGCCACTGTGGAGCCCCACAGAAACATGTGTACTAAATGTATTGATTTCACTTTAAATAATGAAGGTCAGTCTTTATCTATAAAGGAATTATCACCAGACAACGAGGGGGAAGTTATGCCGACTAACTCTCCTCACGTGTCAGTACCTTCGACTCCCGCTCAGGAGGCGCGTGATATTGTGGCGCCAAGTGCATCAGGGACGGCCATACAAATCACCTTACAAGACATGGCTAATATTATGAATAATACCCTGACAGAAGTATTATCTAAATTGCCAGAATAAAGAGGCAAGCGCAATTGCTCTAGGGTAAGAATAGAGCGCGCTGGTGCTACAAGAGCCATGTCCGATACTGCGTCACAGTTTGCAGAACATGAGGACGGAGAGCTTAATTCTGTAGGTGACGGATCTGATCCAGGGAAACCGGATTCAGAGATCTCTAATTTTTAAATTTAAGCTTGAGAACCTCCGTGTATTGCTAGGGGAGGTTTTAGCGGCTCTGTATGACTGTAACACAGTTGCGATTCCAGAGAAATTATGTAGGCTGGATAGATACTATGCAGTACCGGTGTGTACCGACGTTTTTCCTATACCTAAAAGGCTTACAGAAATTATTAGCAAGGAGTGGGATAGACCTGGTGTGCCCTTTTCCCCACCTCCTATATTTAGAAAAATGTTTCCAATAGACGCCACTACACGGGACTTATGGCAGACGGTCCCTAAGGTGGAGGGAGCAGTTTCTACTTTAGCTAAGCGTACCACTATCCCGGTGGAAGATAGTTGTGCTTTTTCGGATCCAATGGATAAAAAATTGGAGGGTTACCTTAAGAAAATGTTTGTTCAACAAGGTTTTATCCTACAGCCCCTTGCATGCATTGCGCCTGTCACTGCTGCTGCTGCATTTTGGTTTGAGTCTCTAGAAGAGGCCATTCACTCTGCTCCATTGGATGAAATTATGGACAAGCTTAAAGCACTTAAGCTAGCTAATGCATTTGTTTCTGATGCCATTGTACATCTAACTAAACTAACGGCTAAGAATACTGGTTTTGCCATTCAAGCGCGCAGAGCGTTATGGCTTAAATCCTGGTCAGCTGATGTGACTTCTAAATCAAAATTACTTAATATTCCTTTCAAGGGGCAAACCTTATTCGGGCCCGGCTTGAAAGAAATTATCGCTGACATTACGGGAGGTAAGGGTCATACCCTTCCTCAGGACAAGGCCAAATCAAAGGCCAAACAGTCTAATTTTCATGCCTTTCGAAACTTCAAGGCAGGAGCAACGTCAACTTCCTCCGCCCCAAAACAGGAAGGAACCGTTGCTCGTTACAGACAGGCCTGGAAAACTAACCAGTCCTGGAACAAGGGCAAGCAGGCCAGAAAACCTGCTAATGCCCCTAAGACAGCATGAAGGTATGGCCCCCTATCCGGAAACCGATCTAGTGGGGGGCAGACTTTCTCTCTTCGCCCAGGCGTGGGCAAGAGATGTCCAGGATCCCTGGGCGTTGGAGATCATATCTCAGGGATATCTTCTGGACTTCAAGGCTTCTCCTCCTCTAGGGAGATTTCATCTTTCAAGGTTATCAGAAAACCAAATAAAGAAAGAGGCATTCCTATGTTGCGTGGTTCCCAAGAAAGAGGGTACCTTCAGGCCAATTTTGGACCTAAAGATTTTAAACAAATTCCTAAGAGTTCCATCATTCAAAATGGAAACTATTCGGACTATCCTACCCATGATCCAAGAGGGTCAGTACATGACCACAGTGGACTTAAAGGATGCCTTCCTTCACATACCGATTCACAAAGATCATCATCGGTTCCTAAGGTTTGCCTTCCTAGACAGGCATTACCAGTTTGTAGCTCTTCCCTTCGGGTTGGCTACGGCCCGAGAATCTTTACAAAGGTTCTGGGCTCACTTCTGGCGGTTCTAAGACCGCGAGGCATAGCGGTGGCTCCGTATCTAGACGACATCCTGATACAGGCGACAAGCTTGCAAATTGCCAAGTCTCATACAGAGATAGTTCTGGCATTTCTAAGGTCGCATGGGTGGAAGGTGAACGTGGAAAAGAGTTCTCTATCACCACTCACAAGAGTCTCCTTCCTAGGGACTCTGATAGATTCTGTAAAAATGAAAATTTACCTGACAGGTTATCAAAACTCTTAAATGCTTGCCGGGTCCTTCATTCCATTCCACGCCCGTCAGTGACTCAGTGCATGGAAGTAATCGGCTTAATGGTAGCGGCAATGGACATAGTGCCATTTGCGCGCCTGCATCTCAGACCGCTGCAAATATGCATGCTAAGTCAGTGGAATGGGGATTACTCAGATTTGTCCCCTCTACTAAATCTGGATCAAGAGACCAGAGATTCTCTTCTCTGGTGGTTATCTCGGGTCCATCTGTCCAGGGGCATGACCTTTCGCAGGCCAGATTGGACGATTGTAACAGATGCCAGCCTCCTAGACTGGGGCGCAGTCTGGAATTCCCTGAAGGCTCAGGGATCCTGGACTCAGGAGGAGAAACTCCTCCCAATAAATATTCTGGAGCTAAGGGCAATTTTCAACGCTCTTCTAGCTTGGCCTCAGCTAGCAACACTGAGGTTCATCAGATTTCAGTCGGACAACATCACGACTGTGGCTTATATCAACCATCAAGGGGGAACCAAGAGCTCCCTAGCTATGTTGGAAGTCTCGATAATTCGCTGGGCAGAGTCTCATTCTTGCCACTTGTCAGCGATCCACATCCCAGGAGTGGAGAACTGGGAGGCGGACTTTCTAAGTCGTCAGACTTTTCATCCGGGGGAGTGGGAACTCCATCCGTAGGTATTTGCTTAACTGGTCCATCGTTGGGGCAAACCAGAACTGGATCTCATGGCGTATCGCCAGAACGCCAAACTTCCTCTTTACGGGTCCAGGGACCCGGGAGCGAAGCTGATAGATGCTCTAGCAGCTCCTTGGTTTTTCAACATGGCTTATGTGTTTCCACCGTTTCCTCTGCTCCCTCGACTGATTGCCAAGATCAAACAGGAGAGAGCATCAGTGATTCTGATAGCGCCTGCGTGGCCACGCAGGACCTGGTATGCAGACCTACTGGTCATGTCGTCCTGTCCTCCATGGACTCTACCTTTGAGGATATACCTTCTAATACAAGGTCCCTTCAATCATCCAAATCTAATTTCTCTGAGGCTGACTGCGTGGAGATTGAACGCTTGATCCTATCAAAGCGTGTCTTCTCCGAGTCAGTTATTGATACTTTGATACAGGCACGAAAGCCTGTTACCAGAAAAATCTACCATAAGATATGGCGTAAATACCTGTATTGGTGCGAATCCAAGAGTTACTCGTGGAGTAAAGTTAGGATTCCGAGGATATTGTCTTTTCTCCAAGAGGGCTTGGAAAAAGGCTTATCAGCTAGTTCTTTAAAGGGACAGATTTCTGCTCTGTCTATTCTTTTGCACAAGCGTCTGGCAGAAGTTCCAGACGTCCAGGCCTTTTGTCAAGCTTTAGCTAGGATTAAGCCTGTATGTAAAGCTGTTGCTCCTCCGTGGAGCTTAAACTTGGTTCTTAAAGTTCTTCAAGGAGTTCCGTTTGAACCCCTTCATTCCGTTGATATTAAACTTTTATCTTGGAAAGTTCTATTTTTGATGGCTATTTCCTCGGCTCGAAGAGTCTCGGAATTGTCTGCCTTACACTGTGATTCTCCTTATCTGATTTTCCATTCAGACAAGGTAGTTCTGCGTACTAAACCTGGGTTTTTACCTAAGGTAGTCTCTAACAGGAATATCAATCAGGAGATTGTTGTTCCGTCATTATGTCCTAATCCTTCTTCAAGGAAGGAACGACTTTTGCATAATCTGGACGTAGTCCGTGCCCTGAAATTCTATTTACAGGCAACTAAAGATTTTTGTCAAACTTCTTCCCTGTTTGTCGTTTATTCTGGACAGGGGAGAGGTCAAAAAGCTTCGGCAACCTCTCTCTCTTTTTGGCTTCGTAGCATAATACGTTTAGCCTATGAGACTGCTGGACAGCAGCCCCCTGAAAGAATTACAGCTCATTCCACTAGAGCTGTGGCTTCCACCTGGGCCTTTAAGAATGAGGCCTCTGTTGAACAGATTTGCAAGGCTGCGACTTGGTCTTCGCTTCACACTTTTTCAAAATTTTACAAATTTGACACTTTTGCTTCTTCGGAGGCTGTTTTTGGGGGAGAGGTTCTACAGGCAGTGGTTCCTTCCGTTTAAGTGCCTGCCTTGTCCCTCCCATCATCCGTGTGCTTAGCTTTGGTATTGGTATCCCATAAGTAATGGATGACCCGTGGACTGAATACACTTAACAAGAGAAAACATAATTTATGCTTACCTGATAAATTTATTTCTCTTGTAGTGTATTCAGTCCACGGCCCGCCCTGTCTTTTTAAGGCAGATCTAAATTTTAATTAATACTTCAGTCACCACTGCACCCTATGGTTCCTCTTTTCTCGTCTTGTTTTGGTCGAATGACTGAATATGACATGTGAGGGGAGGAGCTATGTAGCAGCTCTGCTTGGGTGATCCTCTTGCAATTTCCTGTTGGGAAGAGAATATATTCCCATAAGAAATGGATGACCCGTGGACTGAATACACTACAAGAGAAATAAATTTATCAGGTAAGCATAAATGATGTTATTACCCACTCCCCAGTTTTGCATAACCAACACAGTTATATTAATATACTTTTTACCTCTGATTACCTTGTATCTAAGCCTCTGCACACTGCCCCCTTATTTCAGTTCTTTTGAAAGACTTGTATTTTAGCCAATCAGTGCTCACTCCTAGGTAACTTAACGTGTGAGAACTCAATGGTATCTATATGAAACACGTGAACTAACACCCTCAAAGTAAAATCAGTGATAAAAGTAAATTGGAAAGTTGTTTAAAATGACATGCCCTATTTGAATTATGAAAGTTTATTTCGGACTTGACTGTCCCTTTAAGCTAAAACATAGTGGTGCAGATTTCTTGAAACCCAGTGGAATTTATAAAACGAGTAAAGAACAAGAAATTGCTAAGGAGCACCTAAGTTAATATCTAGGCAAAGGTTGAAATTTAATATTACAATAGTAAAGTGGATAAAATGTACAGAACAACAATATATCAATTAAAACATCATGGATCCATGCATGGGTGTATACAATGTAGTGACAAATACAATATAATAAAAAAAATACAGTAAAATTGTGAAGTCCGATACTAGTGGTAATGCACATAGGGCGTTGCAATAATAAATGGTCCAAAGTTATATGGAAGAGTTCATCAAGTGGATAATCCTGTGAGAGTAAAAAAGTGGAAAAATGTAAAAAAGAAAAAAATTATTGAAAAATTGTTGGAACACGTGATCAACAAAATAAGGTAAAAAATGGTGTAAAAAATATGATGAAAAAGGTCCAAGAATAAATGTGTTAATCCAAAAATGTGTTAATCCAAACAAAGTTTAGTGATAAAGAAAAGATGTGACTCTGATTGCAGAAAAAAATCCTCAATGAAAAATATATATAGCAGAATAAAAAACAATCAAATGGTGTTTGGTATCCGGACTTAACCAAGGTTCCTAAATAATTCCTGATAACCTAAAAGTGAAAAACAATAACATAACGCAATAAAGTTTAAATAAACATAAACAAGATAGTCTTGAGAAAGACCCATGTAAAGGGCCGAAGCGCGTTGACATCTTATGGTGAGCTTCATTTCAATTATTTTATGTTTATTGCGCTATGTTATTTCTTTTCACTTTTAGGTTATCAGGAATTATTTAGGAACCTTGATTAAGTCCGGATACCAAACACCATACACCATTTGATGTTTTTTTATTCTGCTATATATATTTTTCACTGAGGAATTGAGGAATTCTTTCTGCAATCAGTGTCACATCTTTTCTTTATCACTAAACTTTGTTTGAATTAACACATTTTTGGATTAACACATTTATTCTTGGACCTTTTTCATCATGTTTTTTACACCATTTTTTACTTTTATTTTTGTTCCAACAATTTTTCAATAATTTTTTTTCTTTTTTACATTTTTCCACTTTTTTACTCTCACAGGATTATCCACTTGATGAACTCTTCCATTAGAGCTGCGCATCTTCACCTGTCTCACGATTCGATTCGATTACGATTATCATCGTAACGATTCGATACGATTCGATTCTACGATGCATCGCGATGCATCACGATTACTGCACTATTTCTGCCCAATTTTTAAATTTTTCAGAAAAAAAAATTCAAGAAGTCAAAGTATTGAAATAAACTCTTTTTTTATTTTATTAGCTCAAAAAAGGACACTCTTCCTGTGGCAAAGTCTGAACACAGCAGACAACAACAGTTTATAGAACAGTAAATACTAAATGGCAATTGTTGTATTGGTTTGGAAACAATATTATGGCATCAAACTGTAGTTACAGAGTACGTAGTGTAAAAAGTGCAGTGCTCACAGTGTACTTCTTCAGTAAAAGAAAATATTTAAATGTATATATTATATATTAGTAAGTAGTACACTATACACTTGTAAAGAAACATGAACAACAAATAAATGTCTAACCTATCTATGTTGGTTTTAATTTAATTTCTTTACTTACTTAGTAATAATAATATAATAGACATTAAATTAAAACCCAAATAGATAGGTTAAGCTTAAGTTACCACCATAATACCTTATTTGTGTGAAAATTGTCCTCAGAAAACAAAACATAAATCCCTTATAGGTACAAAATTACAGGTGCAGTCCACTGTGCCTTCATGACTGTCAATTTGTGGCAAACAAACATCACGTGAAGAATCTGGAACACAACACACAGCACAGAGTGTGCACACAACACACATGTGATTGTGACATATACAATTAGTTTACACAGTTACAGACTTACAATAGTACTAGAGACTGAGAGAGAGACATTTAAAACAAGTAGCATTGAACTGAACTACTATAACTACAGTTTCTTCTTGATGATTATATTATCTTTATGGGATCACAAATATAATTAGTTAGTTATTAGTTACTGTTAAAGCAGTACTACACACAACTGAATAGTGACTGAGTCTGTCACTGAACAGTACACAGCAGTCACACACAAACAAACAATACATAAAAAAGGACACAGACATCAAGGAGTAAATCATGGTGAAGAAAGGGTGGCACGCCACTCACCTGAGGTGTGTGTGCTTTATTTTTGTATTGTGCTGTTGTGTGTGGCACTGTGTGTGTGCTGTACTGTCTGTAGTGCACAGTATATTTGTGATCCAATAAAGATTTACTCAAGGTTTACTCAAGGCTTTTCCTTCCCCTATAGTGGGGTTTGGCTTCAGTCTCACTCTCTGCATAGTGCACTCATAGACAGTTAGACAGTCACACTCACTAGACACTCAGACACTAGAGACACAGTGGGACACACACACAAACAAAAACATTCAATGGCACCACAGTCAGCCACAGTCACACTCACACTCATAGACACTTAGACAGTGACACTGGGACAGACACACAATCACATACAAACAAAAAAATTCAAAGGCAGTTAATACACTCATCTCACACACACTCATAGAGAATGAGATACATACAAACTTTTCAAACTGGCACTCACTCACAGACACACTCACACACTCATAAAGAGACAGTTAGACACTGCAGTACACACATTGTTATTGTTAACTGGTTGGTTATATTCGGTTAACCCCTACAGATCTGCCTGGGAGTGGGTGGGATGGCATTTGGGATTGGGATCATAAACAAAAACATATGATATCTTTCTTAAAGGGTCTATTTAAAATAGACAATTTTTTAGTGTGAATGAATAATATTAATAATCCCTTATGCAGTGTGCACTATGCACTCACTGCATTGCAAACAATACAGGGGTGTGCTGTAACAATAGCACAACATCTACAAAACAGAGCACTTCCTGATTGGCAAACATCACAGTAACACTAGAAGTAGTAATAGACATTATACAAGAAGTAGCATTGAACTACTAGATTTACTAACTTTGATTATCAATATCTTTATGGGATCACAAATATATTGTTACACAACACACACACAGTCACAGTCACACACAGTCAAACAATACCAAAAAAAACACACATCATAAAAAGAGTGAATCATGGTGAAGGGTGACACTGACACGCACACATGAGGTGTGTGCAGTTGTGTGTTGTTTCTTTTGTATTGTGTGTGTGTGTGACTGTGACAGAGTGACGTGGTCGGTCGTGTCGTGTAGTGTACTAGTATATTTTGTGATCCAACAAAGATTTACTCAAGGTTTTAAGCTTCATTTTTCAAAAAGCTATAAGCTATATAACAGTAACAAATATAAAATAACTTAACAGTAGTCTGCACTGGGCAGTGGGGCACACAGCACTTTCTTCTGGATGTGCCAAAAAACATTAAATATTAATATTATAAACCTGAATCACTACTCAGAATTATGGAATATGTAGGTTTTTCTGTAAGAACACTAGTTGATCCACATGCTCTGGTTTGAGGGTGCTTCTTTTAGCCGTTACCACATCTCCTGCAGTGGAGAAAACCCGCTCTGCAGACACGCTTGTACCTGGGATACACAAGTATCGCTTTGACAAATGAGAGAGGAGGGGAAATATGACCTCATGTACATGCCACCATTTCAAAGGGTCTTCAGTGAGAGGCAGAGATGGGGCTTTACAATATTTCTCTATTTCCTCTTCAGCCTTGGCATAGGGGGTCTTGGGTTCTATTGTACCTTCAGTGTCAGTGAAAGACTGTCCCAGCAAAGTCATGAGAAGCGATGTGGACTTTCTTTTGGGAGGAGAAGGGTTATCCTCCTCGATGGCTGATTCTTCTTCCAGAGTTTCTTTTCCCTCAGGCAGTGGCACTTCATCCACGTTTGTCCTCCTAGATGTAACTGTACTAGTACACTCAATCTGTGTTTGAACAAAAGAATAGAAAAAATAGCATTCATTATTACCTCGAGCAGCCAGCCAGCTAATGCTATGTGTGTGCTCAGAGAGACAGTAATGCATAAATAAATGCATACAACAGCTCACATCTATTCAAGAAACATGATGCAATTAAAACTACCTCCAAGGATGCAGCCTCCTCAGTCACTCCTCTGTATATCTCCAATCTCTCCTCCTCTGTGAGAATAAAAGGCAGTCCCTTAAAACGAGGATCCAGGGCAGAGGCTGTATAAAGTATCTTCTTCTCTGCCTCACTGCTGTACCTCTTCAGGAGATCTGTTTTGATGGCATTCTTGATCTCATGGATCATGGGTGTGTCTCCCATGGTGTCTGTCATGTTCTGGAGCAGTTGTGCATTTAGAGGGGCAATGAGAGAAACAGTTGGATTGCGCTCTTCTGACATCAGTGTGGTTGCATCTTTCATTGGCTTTAATGCACTCACAGCATCCTCTGCATTTGACACATCTGTTTCGTTGAGAGTGCAGAGATCTGACTCACTTTTTCTGACTTCTGGAGACAACAATGTGGCACAGATTGCAGGTTGCTGTTCTAGGAACCTCTCGACCATGTCATATGAGCTGTTCCACCTTGTTGTCACATCAGTTATTAGCTTATGATTCTTCAGGCCAAGACATTTCTGTTTTTCTTTCAGACAGTGGTTTGCTGTAGTGCTGCGGTGAAAAAATGTTGATATTCGTCGCACTCTGCCTAAAAGCCTGGAGAGCGTGGCCACTTTCAGCGCCCGCTGGGATGCGAGATTCAGTGTATGGGCGAAGCATTTTACATGAGGGAATTTTCCAACTTGAGCAGCAACAATCATGTTCGAAGCATTGTCGGTCACAAGCACTACAGATTTATCGGACAGCTGCCATTCTTCCACGACACGAGACAGTAGCTCCGCCAGATGAGAACCCGTGTGAGACTCATAAACTGCTCTCGTTTGCAGCACATGCGACAAGATCTTCCAGTCCTTGCTAATGTAATGTGCAGTTACTGTTACATAAGACTCCGTCGTGACTGAAGTCCATGAATCACACGTTAGTGCGACTCGACTGGCTTGGCTCATTGATGCAATTACCTGAGCTTTTGTTTCTTGGTAGAGTGCAGGTATAACGTTTTCTGTTAAGTGATTGCGTGACGGGATCTTATAACGTGGCTCTAGTGTCTTCAACAGGTTGCGAAACCCAAGGTTTTCCACAACAGAGTAAGGCCGTAGGTCCTTCGCTATGAAAGTTGCCACAGCTTTGGTTATTCTCTTCCCTTTTTCAGAGTTGGGTGGCAAAGTTGACAGCATTGCATCAATTCTTGGCTGATGAGCTTCAGCTAGTCTTGTTATTTCCTTGGCAGTGGCACTGGCGACAGCGGCAGGGGTTAGCATCTCAGAGTGAAAACGTCTAACGTGATTTCTCAAGTTAGTAGTATTCCCTAGGTATTTAATTTTTGTGTGACAGGCTTTACAAACCGCGTGTGTCTTGTCCAATTCGTGCTTTCCAGTATGTTCATAAAATCCAAAATGTGCCCAGATGCTTGCTTTTAAAATGCTAGGTGCATTTTTTATCTCTCTATCTTTTTTGTCTCCCTCTGTCATTTTAGCATGACATGTACATATGTGACGGATGATGTTGTTGTCAACGTCAAACTCTGTCAGTGTTAAAAAAAAAAAGAAAATACACTAAGTTCCAGTTGTCAAAATGTCAAGCCGCAAATGTAAAATCAACAAGTACTAGTAACTTCAACTACTTTGCCAATGCCATACATTTTGCGAACATAAATTTTAAAACAAATTGCATTGTGATAATTGCAGGGGACATCACTCACTCACTGACACAGTTACTGTAATATATTACACACTTAAAGGTGCAAAAACCCAAACATTTACTTTCATGATTCAGATAGAGAATACAATTTTAAATAAACATCATAACTAACTCTTCTATTATTTAATTTGCTTCATACTTCTCAGATATCGTTTGTTGATGACATATTAGCAATGCATTGCACAGCACACACATTACTTACTAAGTATATAATACTTTGTGCACAAGGAGGAGGCTATGCATTTCAACAAAGGATAAGCTAATTATATAATAGGGAAAGTTGTTTAAAATTGCATGCACTTTCTTGAATTAATATATTATTAAAATATTAGAACTTCAGACCAGGCCATCCATCCATGTGAAAAACATGTAGATATAGATACAGATTAGACTAATAGAGACATTATTAGACAATAATAGTATACTATATTTATTTATAATACATTTTTTATATATGCAATATTATTCAATAATGCAGCAATTAATTATGCAGCAGCCTGAGCCTCAGTCAGCTCAGCATACTACGTTAAGTAAATAAGGCAAGTATTTAATTGTTACCCCTTATTGTGTAATAAATGTGATTGTGTACCCCTTATTGATTTGCTCTTACCTATTGGCAAGTAGTAGGCAGTTGAGGCAATAGGCAGGCATGGCAATGGCAATTATGGCATGGCATTGGCAAAATGTACAACGTTTTGGTAACTATTAACTAAACAAACAGTTAGTTAGTCTAATTCTCACCATAGGTCTCCTCCTCTGTCTCCCACAAAATAAAAATGAGCCCGCCGTGTAGCTGTAGTATACCGCCGTGTACCATCATCAATCTCAGGCAACAAACTCCTGCTTTGCTGCTTTGCTCCTACTGCGTAACTTCGGCACTTCAAGAGACCGCCCATGAGCGCCCATGTTGCTTTATTGGGTGACGTGACGTCAGTGACGTCAAAACGATGTACCGCGCACTTTCGCGCACTTTCTTTTACGTTTCCTGGAGGCTGGTCACGTGGGTAACGTTAATCGATTATCGCGTCTCAGCGCATCGATGCAGAATCGTTTCATGCCGCATCGCGATGCATCGTCAAAACGATTATTTTTGACAGGCCTATCTTCCATATAACTTTGGACCTTTTATGTGATCAAAATATTACCACACCATATGGTCATTTATTATTGCAACGCCCTATGTGCATTACCACTAGTATCTGACTTTACAATTTTATTGTATTTGTCACTACATTGTATACACCCATACATGGATCCATGATGTTTTAATTGATATATTGTTGTTCTGTACATTTTATCCACTTTACTATTGTAATATTAAATTTCAACCTTTGCCTAGATATTAACTTAGGCGCTCCTTAGCAATTTCTTGTTCTTTACTCGTTTTCCCCGAGGGTCAGCTAGGACCCTTTTTTTTGCGTTTAGGAGCTATAGGTTGTCTATCCGAGCGCTGATAAATATACCTTTTGGAATTTATAAAACGAACAACTTTCAGAGGTAAATTTAAAAAAAAAAAAATGGGGCAAAATTAACTAAATTAAATTAATAATGAAAGTATATTGCAAAGTGTTTTAACTACTGTTCAGAATTAGTTATTAATCTCAATGTTTAATATCCCTTTTTTTTTAAATTTCAAAATAATAATAATGGGCAAAATAAACATCTTTAAAATGATCTTATTCCCTAAAATATTCTATCTAATGCAAACTATTCTGTTCCCTTTACATCACTCGGATATACGAATGATACATAAAAATCTAATTAAATTCCTTTGGCAAGGCAAAAGACCAATGTTAAGCCTGGAAAAATTACAAATGCAAAAGGAAAAAGGAGGGCTGAATTTACCAAATCTAATAATATATAATAAAATAGCCCTAGCAAAATTTGTGATAGACTGGTTCATAGCGGGTAACAATTATATACAGATAAAGAGCTAGAAGAAAAAATAGTATATCATTTTACTCTCTCTGCACTGGCTCACATTCAGGTGAAAGATCTACCTATATTGTGCAAAAAGATGCCTGTAATGAACGAATCTATTAAAGCCTGGCAGAATATTTGTTCAATTAGCGGATCTAACTTTTTAATATCTGAATATTTCACCATACAGGGAAACCCTCTTTTTATAGCGGGATATACAACAAAACCCTTCATAGAGTGGGCAGAATTAGGACAAAAAACCTTTATCAATTATTAAATAAACTAGATAATCTCATTAAAACCTTTCAGAATATCAGGCAAGACTTGAATTTTCTAATAGTCATCTATTTGCATATTACCAAGTAAGGAATTTTTAATGACTTAATCCAGCAACATGGATACAATTGGAATTCTAAATTTCAGGAAAAAAAAAATCTTTATTCAATTTAAAAGTGGAATATATTCTATTTCCCTAATATACAAGTCTTTAATGACAATTACAAGTGAAAAAGTAATACAGAGATGTCATCCTAAATGGGCTGAAATTCTAGGTACAAATTTAGCGGATAATGTAGTAGCACAAAGTATAAGGAGAGTAAACAAAGCATCGTTGGCAACAATACTATCAAGAATCCCAAGTTTAAATTAATTCAGATGGCAAATTTAACTCCAGATAGGATGGTCAAAATAACCAAAACGGTAAATGCTCTTTGTAAAAAATGTGGCAATAAAAAGGCAAATATACTACATTGTTTCTGGTATTTGTCATAAAATTAGAAAGTTTTGGCATAAGCTCTCTGTTTGGCTAAGTAATATAGTTCAAACTAGAATACAATTGGAACCCCAATATATCATATTTCTTTTAGAAGGAATTGGACACAGGGGAGATACTAAATCTTTAAATGTATCCATTCAGCTGGGTAGGAAAATAATACTAAAACTTTGGTAGTCCCTTAAAGAATATCGAACAAGAGCATTTATACAGAAGTGGGAGAAATTTATATTAGCCCAAGAAATAGATTTCCAGAAACAAGTCCTAACCCCTTTTATAAATACTATTCTGATGGAGAATATGATTCAAGGACAATGGAGGTTTTTCAAAGATTAGAGGGTTGGGGGGCAGAGAGGAAGATGGAGAGAAACCCTTTTCTCTTGTTAAGTGTGTTCAGTCCACGGGTCATCCATTACTTATGGGATATATTCTCCTTCCCAACAGGAAGTTGTAAGAGGATCACCCAAGCAGAGCTGCTATATAGCTCCTCCCCTCACATGTCATATCCAGTCATTCTCTTGCAACCCTCAACAAAGAAGGAGGTCGCGAGAGGAGCTGGAGTTTTTACTTAACTATTAACTATTCTTCAATCAAAAGTTTGTTATTTTAAATGGCACCGGAGTGTGCTGTTTTTCTATCTCAGGCAGTATTTGGAAGAAGAAACTGCCTGCGTTTTTTATCTATGATCTTAGCAGGCGTAACTAAGATCCACTGGCTGTTCTCGACATTCTGAGGAGTGGGATAAACTGGGAATAGCATGCGGGGTCCTCCGCAAATGAGGTATATGCGGTACTTTATTTTCTGGGAATGGAATTGACTAAGAAAATACTGCTGTTACCGTATGATGTAAGTACAGCCTTAAATGCAGTAGTAGGAACTGGTATCAGGCTGATAAATGTATGCGCAGTCGAGTTATATTCTAGGGACTAGAATTTGACTGAGAAAATACTGTTAACACTGAAATAATACTTAAGCCTTCTCTGCAGTGGTAGCGACTGGTAGCAGGCTTAGTGATAGCTTTGCATGACATTGAAAAATGTTGTTTTTTAATAAAACGTTTACTGGCATGTTATTCGTTTTTTGTGAGGTACTTTGGTGATAAATCGCTTTGGGCATGATTTTTTCCACATGGCTAACATATTTTTCTGCATGGAAACCGTTATATCAGGGCTCCCACTGTTGTGATTGGAGTGGGAGGGCCCTTGTTTTAGCGCCTTGTTGCGCAGTTAAAATTATTGCACAGTCTTTCTGCTTCTTCCTCCTTGATCCAGGATGTCTCTAGAGAGCTCAGGGGTCTACAAATTTCATTTGTGAGGGAGGTAATCAGTCACAGCAGATCTGTGACAGTGTGCTGACTGTGATTAAAAGCGTTAAATCTTAATTGATATCTGTTTTATCCGTTTTGGGTATCGAGGGGTTAATCATCCTTTTGCTAATGGGTGCAATCCTCTGCTAATAGTACACTTCTTGTTAAGAATTGTTTAATTATATCTGTATTTTTGAAGCGCTGCAGCGTTTTTTATATTGCTTGTAAAACTTATTGAAAGTGATTTCCAAGCTTGTTAGTTTCATTGCTAAGTCTGTTTTAAACATGTCTGATTCAGAGGAAACTGTTTGTTCATCATGTTCAAAAGCCAATGTGGAGCCCAATAGAACGATGTGTACCACTTGTATTGATATTGCTTTGAATAAAAGTCAATCTGTACCGATAAAGAAGCTATCACCAGACAACGAGGGGGAAGTTATGCCGCCTAACTCTCCTCACGTGTCAGTACCTGCGTCTCCCGCTCGGGAGATGCGTAGGATTGAGACACCTAGTACATCTAGGCCCTTACAAATCACTTTACATGATATGGCTAATGTTATGAAAGAAGTATTATATAATATGCCCGAATTAAGGGGCAAGCGCGATAGCTCTGGGTTAAGGACAGAGCGCGCCGATGACACGAGAGCCATGTCTGATACTGCGTCACAACTTGCAGAACATGAGGACGGCGAGCTTCATTCTGTCGGTGACGGTTCTGATTCGGGGAGACCGGATTCAGAAATTTTAAATTTAAGCTTGAGAACCTCCGTGTGTTACTAGGGGAGGTATTAGCGGCTCTGAATGATTGCGACGCGGTGGCAATTCCAGAGAAATTGTGTAGGTTGGATAGATACTATGCGGTACCGGTGTGTACTGACGTTTTTCCTATACCAAAAAGACTTACAGAAATTATAAGTAAGGAGTGGGATAGACCCGGTGTGCCTTTTTCCCCTCCCCCGATATTTAGAAAAATGTTCCCTATAGACGCCACCACACGAGACTTATGGCAGACGGTCCCTAAGGTGGAGGGAGCAGTTTCTACGTTAGCCAAGCGTACCACTATCCCGGTGGAGGATAGCTGTGCTTTCTCAGATCCAATGGATAAAAAATTAGAGGGTTATCTTAAGAAAATGTTTGTTCAACAGGGTTTTATATTGCAGCCTCTTGCATGCATTGCGCCTGTCACGGCTGCAGCGGCATTCTGGTTTGAGTCTCTGGAAGAGGCGATTCGCACAGAGCCGTTGGATGAGGCCTTGAGCAAAGTTAGAACCCTTAAGCAAGCTAATGCGTTTGTTTCAGATGCCGTAGTACATCTAACCAAACTTACGGCTAAAAATTCCGGATTCGCCATACAGGCGCGCAGAGCGCTCTGGCTTAAATCCTGGTCAGCGGATGTAACTTCCAAGTCTAAACTACTTAACATTCCTTTCAAAGGGCAGACCTTATTCGGGCCCGGCTTGAAGGAAATTATTGCTGACATTACGGGAGCTAAGGGCCACGCCCTTCCTCAGGACAGGGCCAAACCTAAGGCCAAACAGTCTAATTTTCGTGCCTTTCGTAACTTCAAGGCAGGAGCAGCATCGACTTCCTCCGCTCCAAAACAGGAAGGAACTTCTGCTCGTTACAGACAAGGTTGGAAAGGCAACCAGTCATGGAACAAGGGCAAGCAGGCCAGAAAGCATACTCCCGCCCCTAAGACAGCATGAAGTCAGGGCCCCCTATCCAGAGACGGATTTAGTGGGGGGCAGACTTTCTCTCTTTGCCCAGGCTTGGGCAAGAGATGTGCAGGATCCCTGGACGTTAAAGATTATATCTCAGGGATACCTTCTGGATTTCAAATCCTCTCCTCCACAAGGGAGGTTCCATCTTTCGAGGTTATCGACAAACCTAGTAAAGAGAGAGGCATTTCTACAATGTGTACAAGACCTCTTAATCATGGGGGTGATCCACTCAGTTCCGCGATCGGAACAGGGACAAGGATTTTACTCAAATCTATTTGTGGTTCCCAAAAAAGAGGGAACCTTCAGACCGATCTTGGACTTAAAGATCTTAAACAAATTCCTAAGGGTACCATCGTTCAAGATGGAAACCATTCGAACCATCCTACCCCTGATCCAAGAGGGTCAATATATGACCACGGTGGACTTGAAGGATGCTTACCTTCATATACCGATTCACAAAGATCATTATCGGTACCTGAGGTTTGCCTTTCTAGACAGGCATTACCAGTTTGTGGCTCTTCCCTTCGGGTTAGCCACGGCCCCGAGAATTTTTACGAAGGTTCTGGGCTCACTTCTGGCGGTACTAAGACCACGAGGCATAGCGGTGGCTCCGTAACTAGACGACATTCTGATACAAGCGTCAAGTTTTCAGAATGCAAAGTCTCATACAGAGATAGTTCTAGCATTTCTGAGGTCGCATGGGTGGAAAGTGAACGTGGAAAAGAGTTCTCTGTTACCACTCACACGGGTTCCTTTTCTAGGGACTCTTATAGATTCTGTAGAGATGAAGATTTACCTGACGGAGTCCAGGTTATCAAAGATTCTCAATGCTTGCCGTGTCCTTCATTCCATTCCAAGCCCATCAGTAGCTCAGTGCATGGAGCTAATCGGTTTAATGGTCGCGGCAATGGACATAGTGCCATTTGTGCGCCTGCATCTCAGACCGCTGCAACTATGCATGCTCAGTCAATGGAATGCAATACTCAGATCTGTCCCCTTTGCTAAATCTGGACCAGGAGACCAGAGATTCGCTTCTCTGGTGGTTGTCACCGGTTCATCTGTCCAAAGGAATTACCTTTCGCAGACCAGATTGGACGATTGTAACAACGGATGCCAGCCTTCTAGGCTGGGGAGCAGTCTGGAATTCCCTGAAGGCTCAGGGATCGTGGACTCAGGAGGAGAAACTACTCCCAATAAACATTCTAGAATTAAGAGCAATATTCAATGCTCTTCTAGCTTGGCCTCAGTTAGCAAAGCTGAGGTTCATCAGATTTCAGTCGGACAATATCACGACTGTGGCTTACATCAATCATCAAGGGGGAACCAGGAGTTCCCTAGCGATGTTGGAAGTCTCGAAGATAATTCGCTGGGCAGAGTCTCACTCTTGCCACCTGTCAGCGATTCACATCCCAGGCGTAGAGAACTGGGAGGCGGATTTCCTAAGTCGCCAGACTTTTCATCCGGGAGAGTGGGAACTTCACCCGGAGGTATTTGCTCAACTGATTCGTTGTTGGGGCAAACCGGATCTGGATCTCATGGCATCTCGCCAGAACGCGAAGCTTCCTTGTTACGGATCCAGGTCCAGGGACCCGGGAGCGTTGCTGGTAGATGCATTAGCAGCCCCTTGGGTTTTCAACATAGCTTATGTGTTTCCACCATTTCCGTTGCTACCTTGGCTGATTGCCAGGATCAAACAGGAGAGGGCATCGGTAATTCTGATGGCGCCTGCGTGGCCACGCAGGACCTGGTATGCAGACCTAGTGGACATGTCTTCCTGTCCACCATGGTCTCTTCCTCTGAGGCAGGACCTTCTAATTCAGGGTCCTTTCAACCATCCAAACCTAATTTCTCTGAGGCTGACTGCCTGGAAATTGAACGCTTGATTTTATCAAAGCGTTGGTTTTCGGATTCGGTTATTGATACATTAATACAGGCTCGGAAACCTGTGACAAGAAAAATTTACCATAAGATATGGCGTAAATATTTATATTGGTGCGAATCCAAGAGTTACTCATGGAGTAAGGTTAGGATTCCTAGGATATTAGCTTTTCTACAAGAGGGTTTAGAAAAGGGTTTATCCGCTAGTTCGCTAAAGGGACAGATTTCAGCTCTGTCTATTCTTTTACACAAAAGTCTGGCAGAGAATCCAGACGTCCAGGCCTTTTGTCAGGCTTTGGCTAGAATTAAGCCTGTGTTTAAAGCTGTTGCTCCTCCGTGGAGCTTAAACTTGGTTCTTAAAGTTCTTCAGGGTGTTCCGTTTGAACCCCTTCATTCCATTGATATTAAGCTTTTATCTTGGAAAGTTTTGTTTTTGATGGCTATTTCCTCGGCTCGAAGAGTCTCTGAGTTATCTGCCTTACATTGTGATTCTCCTTATCTGATCTTTCATTCAGATAAGGTAGTTCTGCGTACTAAACCTGGGTTTTTACCTAAGGTTGTTTCTAACAGGAATATCAATCAAGAGATTGTTGTTCCATCATTATGTCCTAATCCTTCTTCAAAGAAGGAACGTCTTTTGCATAATCTAGACGTGGTCCGTGCTCTGAAGTTCTACTTACAGGCAACTAAAGATTTTAGACAAACTTCTTCTGTTTGTCGTTTACTCTGGACAGAGGAGAGGTCAAAAGGCTTCGGCTACCTCTCTCTCTTTTTGGCTTCGTAGCATAATACGTTTAGACTATGAGACTGCTGGACAGCAGCCTCCTGAAAGAATTACAGCTCATTCCACTAGAGCTGTGGCTTCCACCTGGGCCTTTAAGAATGAGGCCTCTGAACAGATTTGCAAGGCTGCAACTTGGTCTTCACTTCATACTTTTTACAAATTTTACAAATTTGACACTTTCGCTTCTTCGGAGGCTGGTTTTGGGAGACAGGTTCTACAGGCAGTGGTTCCTTCTGTTTAATGTTCCTGCCTTGTCCCTCCCATCATCTGTGTACTTAGCTTTGGTATTGGTATCCCATAAGTAATGGATGACCCGTGGACTGAACACACTTAACAAGAGAAAACATAATTTATGCTTACCTGATAAATTTATTTCTCTTGTAGTGTGTTCAGTCCACGGCCCGCCCTGTCTTTTTTTTTAAGGCAGGTTCTAAATTTTAAAATTATAACTCCAGTCACCACTGCACCCTATAGTTTCTCCTTTCTCGTCTTGTTTCGGTCGAATGACTGGATATGACATGTGAGGGGAGGAGCTATATAGCAGCTCTGCTTGGGTGATCCTCTTGCAACTTCCTGTTGGGAAGGAGAATATATCCCATAAGTAATGGATGACCCGTGGACTGAACACACTACAAGAGAAATAAATTTATCAGGTAAGCATAAATTATGTTTTTTTCTTTCCCTTTTTATTAAATTTTTTTTCCTTTCTTTTTTGTCTTTTTAAATCGATCGGTTGCTTAATTTTAGCAGCACGATTCACACTGGTTTAGGTTAATATCTTTGTTAAAACATGAGACATAAGAATTTCTTCTACTGGATATCTACAATACTTATAAGACAATTGTTTATTGTATCCTTTGTTTGATCTGAATGTTTCAAATGTCTCCTAATTTATATACATTTTGCTTGTAATGACTTACATATTGGTCAGAATCTTTTTTGACAAAACAATAAAAATATATAAATAACAACATTTTTCAAAATAAGCCAAAAACTATGTAGTTTTTAAAATGATTCCCGTCTGTGTTTCACAAGTGGATTTGTTTGTTCCCATTTTTTAATACATCTGTTAAAACTACTATTAGTTGTGGTCACAGCCATTTCTAAGGTGATATTAAAAGGACATGAAACCCAGAATGTTTATTTCATGATTTAGATAGGACATACAGTTTTAAACCACTTTCTTATTTACTTCTAAATGCCTTTTTCTTTTACAAGATACGATGAGTCCACGGATTTCATCCTTACTTGTGGGATATCGCCTCCTGGTCAGCAGCTCCACAGCAGAGCTGCATAAATAGCTTCTCCCTTCCCTCCCAACCCAGTCATTCTTTTTGCCTGTGTTGGTGATAGGAAGAGTCAGAGTGAGGTGTTATTAGAAAGTTCTTCAAGCAGTGGTGCCTTTCGTTTAGGTTCCCTGTCTTGTCCCTCCCGTTTCATCCGTGTCCTATAGCTTTGGTATTGTATCCCACAAGTAAGGATGAAATCCGTGGACTCATTGTATCTTGTAAAAGAAAAGGGAAATTTATTCTTGCCTGATAAATTTGTTTCTTTTACGATACGATGAGTCCACGGCCCTCCCTGTTTTTATGAGACAGGTCTTTATTTTTGTTAAATTTCAGTCACCTCTGCTCCTTGGCTTTTCCTTTCTCTTCCTAACTTCGGTCTAATGACTGGGTTGGGAGGGAAGGGAGGAGCTATTTATGCAGCTCTGCTGTGGAGCTCTTTGCCTCCTCCTGCTGACCAGGAGGCGATATCCCACAAGTAAGGATGAAATCCGTGGACTCATCGTATTGTAAAAGAAACACATTTATCAGGTAAGAATAAATTTCCCTTTTCTTTTACAACATACGATAAGTCCACGGATTTCATCCTTACTTGTGGGATATCGCCTCCTGGTCAGCAGGAGGAGGCAGAGCACCACAGCAGAGCTGTATATATAGCGCCTCCCTTCCCTCCCACTCCAGTCATTCTCTTTGCCTGTGTTAGTGATAGGAAGAGGTAAAGTGAGGTGTTAGTTTTTAGATTCTTCAATCAAGAGTTTATTATTTTAAAAGTAGTGCTGATAGTGCTGCTTTGTTCTGGGGTGTAGCCTAGACCAGATCAGTCTCTTCAGTAAAAAAGAGAAGCATTTGGTGGCTTTAAAGCAATGGGAACTTGTGGGACATAATTCTCACTGCGCCTCCCATCTACTGTTGCTGCCCTATCCGGGGGAAATAATCTGAGGGATATTACTCAGTATTTTCCTTGTCATCCTCAGGTCCATGTGAGCAGTTGGACTTCACACGCCTGGGAGCTGCCTTTGCTGTCGGCAGATGGGAGGTAAGTGCCATCTTTTATTTCTGAGCATGGACAGAAAACTCAGAAGCAGTCGGCCACTCACTTGGTAATTTTGAAGCCCTTATAAACTCATGGGCTCTTTCCTCAGGTATGAGAGACAGCACATGTCCCATCTGTGTACTTTACATTTATATAGTACCAAGGAAACAGTAACAGAGACAATAACGTTTAACATGGCCACGTTTGAGCTTAGGCTTTTTAGGGAGACCTCATAAGAGACGGTAACGTTCTCCCAGCGGTTACTTTAAACAACATGCCGCCCGGGAGATGACTGTGATGGTATTTCCCTAAGCGGGTATGTTTACACACGTTATGGAAAGTACGTCTGTCTTTATCTGGACATTATATGGATGGTGTCAGGGGTACTGTAGCCACTAACTTGCAAGCATAGAATAAATTGCTTTTTAGGTGCAAGTCCTGACGTTATAGAAGAGGATTCAGGTTCTATCATCTATCGCATCTCCCGGCGGTTTCATAAGAAAGCATGCTGACCGGGAGATGTCTGTACGGCTATTTCCCTCTGCAGGGGTAATTGAGCGTTTTGGGGTTACTCTCATCTCTTGGCGGTTACTGACAGACATGCCGCCTGGGAGCTGAGTTACGTCTGTGTACGCACACGAAGGGCGGTCCTTGAGAGCCTCCATTTTCATTACGCGCCTTTTTTTTTTTTATCTCCCGGCGGTTTATTAAATCTAAGATACCACCCAGGAGATAACTGTTATGGCAATTTCCACGATGGGCGGTCCTTGGGGACGCCATTTACATGGCGCACTTGTTACATCTCCTGGCGGTTCAATAGTTCTACATGCCGACCGGGAGATTTGTAAAGTCAACACACACATGGGGTTGGGAGTGTATCGCGCCCTGTTGCACTTTTCCTATGTGGATCAGTTTATGTTGGGTCCACAGAGAGATTTTTCCCATGTTATAGGCATAATTGACACAGCCTGGGCAATAAACTGGGACGTTGACTTTTTAAACTGTAACCTATGTTTTTCGTGTTTAGGGAACATACTGCTCAGAGAGTACATTAGCAGTTTCCTACTGAGGGGTATTGATACCTTGCAAGTTTATTTACCAAAAGTATGGGGGGTCCTGTGGCCCAGTGGTCAGGTACTCTGCCTCCCATCCCAAAGGTTGTGAGTTTGAACCTGGCTACTGCTACTATTTTTTACAATTTCTGCAGTTAATATAAGGGAATAATGTTGTTGTTCATTTTTTTTTTTTTTTTCTCTTTTTTTTTTAAATTTAAAGAGACAGTAACATATTTTCCTGTGTCAAATTTTATTGTACATAATCCTTCTACAGCGGTGGCTGTTAAGAGTCTGGTGACACTGCTCAATCCCTGCCACAATTTTCTACTTGGTGTCCAAAATATTTTGTGACCCACAGGCAGTGCTCTGCGGTTCTTTGCGGAGACTTTGCTTTTGATGTACATAGCAATGTCTAGTTACAGCAGTATTTATATTGTTATTGGATTTATTAAATGAATTGCGGCTGTTTTGTTAACTCATCCTGGTGACGTAGGATGGTACAAAATCTCACATGAATGAGTTACTTTCAGAATTAAAGAGACAGTAACGTCTTATTCTGTGTGCATTGTATTAAATGAATTTCAGCTGTTTATTTGTTAGTTCCTCCTTTATGACTAAGGATGAAACAAACGCACTCAAGAATATTTAAAAGAACAGTATTGTGTCCTATGTTCAGATTTGATTACGATTTGTTCAAATTTATTTTCTTCTATAAGATACGAGTCCACGGATTCATCCTTTACTTGTGGGATATTATCCTCCTGATAACAGGAAGTGGCAAAGAGCACCACAGCAGAGCTGTCTATATAGCTCCTCCCTTGACTCCACCCCCCAGTCATTCTCTTTGCCTACTCTAAGTAATAGGAAGGGTAAAGTGAAAGAGGTGATAATATGTTAGTTTTTATATTCTTCAAGCAAGACTTTTTTATTTTAAATGGTACCTGTGAGTGCTATTTTGTCCCAGGCAGCAGATGGATGAAGACTTCTGCCTGGAGACTGATGATCTTAGCAGCAGTTACTAAGATCCAGAGTAGTTCCCACAGAATGGCTGAGGAGTACTTAAGAAACTTCAGTGTGAGGAACGGTTTTCATGCTACAAGCATTGAGGTATATTCAGTCATTTTTTTTCTGGAGAGACTGTGTTATTTCATAATTGGCTGACAGTATCCCCATGAGGGAAAGGGTAAGCAGTAATCCTAATGCATAGAGAGGGGTATTACTGGACTTGTATATTGGGCTATAAAAAAATGGTTGACACTGATGATATGTTTGTGGGCAAACGTTTCTATGTTGGGAGTTAAAGATAACGTTTTTTGTGGCAAACGTTTTTACTTTATTTTAGTAATGGAGGGTACACATGGCTTCACTAAATGGGTATATGAACCCACATGGCTAGGTTTTAGACCGCTCTGGTGCAGTTATTTTAGGCTGTGAGACATCGAGTGAGATGGGCGGGGCCTATTTTCGCGCCTCAGTTGCGCAGTTGTATTTCCCAGACAAGCAGCAAGCTCCAACTCCGGTGGGTCTTTCAGGACAGTTTGGGCCTAATCGAAGGGTTACTCCGATTATGCAGACCCCTGAGGGCAGGTAGGCGCCACAGCAGGGCTGTGGCGAGGTGCAGGGGGTGTTTTTGTTTGAATTTAACGTTTTTTAGCACAACGTTTTTTGGTCTTAAGGGTTAAGTATTCCTTTCCTTGTGGGGCAAACTTAGCTGACAAGTTGGTATGCGTTTATCATAAAATTGTGATAATTTTATCGCTTTTAAGCAGATTTGGAAAAAATGTATGCTTTTTTTTTCTCTTAAAGGCGCAGTGCCTTTTTTTTCAGATTGTTATATTTTTCACAAAATTAAGTGTTTTCAAGTCTGTTTGTGGTCATTACTAGCCTGTTTTAACATGTCTGACATTGAGGAAAGCCAATGTTCCATGTGTTTAGAAGCCATTGTGGAACCCCCACTTAAAATGTGTCCCTCATGTACTGAAAGGGCCTTACATTTCAAAGAACATATTTTAGCTGATAAAAGTATGTCTCAGGATGATTCTCAGCCAGAAGAGAATCAGGTTATACCATCTACTTCTCCCCAAGTGTCACAACCTTTAACGCCCGCCCAAGCCACGCCAAGTACTTCTAGTGCGTCTAATTCTTTCACCCTGCGAGATATGGCTGCAGTTATGTCTACTAAACTGCCTGGTTTACAGGGTAAGCGCAGTAGGTCCGGTATTAGAGTAAATGCTGAGCCCTCTGATGCTTTATTGGCCAGCTCCGATGTACCCTCACAGTGTTCCGATTTGGGGGTGGGGGAATTGCTGTCTGAGGGAGAGCTTTCTCATCCAGGAAAGATGTTCCCTCAAACAGACTCAGATATGACGGCCTTTAAGTTTAAGCTTGAACACCTCCACTTGTTACTCAGGGAGGTTTTTGGCGACTCTGGATGATTGTGACTCTATTGTAATACCACCAGAGAAATTATGTAAAATGGATAGATATCTAGAGGTCCCTACTTACACTGTTTTTCCAGTCCCTAAGAGGATTTCGGACATTGTTACTAAGGACTGGGATAGACCAGGCATTCCTCTCACCCTCCTACTTTTAAGAAAATGTTTCCCATATCTGACACAATTCGGGATTCGTGGCAGCAGCTTTTTGGTTTGAGGCTCTAGAGGAGTCTCTTAAGGTTGAGACCCCATTAGATGATATTTTGGATAGAATTAAGGCTCTCAAGCTAGCTAATTCTTTTATTACAGATGCCGCTTTTCAAATGGCTAAATTAGCTGCAAAGAATGCAGGCTTTGCCATTTTAGCGCATAGAGAGTTATGGCTTAAGTCCTGGTCTGCTGATGTGTCATCAAAATCTAAGCTATTAGCTATTCCTTTCAAGGGTAAGACCCTATTCGTGCCTGAACTGTACGAGATCATTTCTACTGGAGGTAAAGGCCATGCCCTTCCTCAGGACAAGACGAATAAAATGAGGGCCAAACAAAATAATTTTCGTTCCTTTCTAAACTTTAAAGGTGGACCCTCTACTTCCTGCTCTGCCACAAAGCAGGAGGGGAATTTTGCTCAATCCAAGTCAGTCTGGAGACCTAACCAGACCTGGAATAAAGGTAAACAGGCCAAGAAGCCCACTGCTGCTACCAAGACAGCATGAAGGGGCAGCCCCCGATCCGGGACCGGATCTAGTAGGGGGCAGACTTTCTCTCTTCGCTCAGGCTTGGGCAAGAGACGTTCAGGATTCCTGGGCATTAGAAATCGTGAAATCGTCTAGAATTCAAAGATTCTCTCCCAAGGGGGAGTTTTCATCTTTCACGCTTGTCTGTAAACCAGACAAAAAGAGAGGCATTCTTACGTGGTGTAGAAGACCTATATACCATGGGTGTAATCTGTCCAGTTCCAAAAGTAGAACAGGGGCAGGGGTTTTACTCCAATCTGTTCGTGGTTCCCAAAAAAGAGGGAACCTTCAGACCGATTTTAGATCTCAAAACTCTAAACAAATTTCTCAGAGTCTCATCCTTCAGGATGGAGACCATTTGGACAATTTTACCAATGATCCAGGAGGGTCAATATATGACCACCGTGGATTTGAAGGATGCGTATCTTCACATTCCTATCCACAAAGATCATCACCAGTTCTTCAGGTTCACCTTCCTGGACAAGCATTACCAGTTTGTGGCTCTTCCTTTTGGGTTGGCCACAGCTCCCAGAATTTTCACAAAGGTGCTAGGGTCCCTTCTGGCGGTTCTAAGGCCGTGGGGCATAGCAGTGGCGCCCTATCTGGACGATATTTTGATTCAGGCGTCAACTTACCATCTAGCCAAATCTCACACGGACATCGGGTGGAAGGTGAACATAAAAGAGTTCACTTGTTCCTCTAACAAGAGTTCCATTCCTAGGAACTCTGATAGACTCGGTGGACATGAAAATTTTTCTGACGGAGGTCAGAAAATCAAAGATCTTAACCACTTGTCGAGCACTCCATTCCATTCCTCGGCCGTCAGTGGCTCAGTGTATGGAGGTAATTGGACTAATGGTAGCAGCAATGGACATAGTTCAGTTTGCTCGCTTGCATCTCAGACCACTGCAACTGTGCATGCTCAGACAGTGGAATAGGGATTATGCAGATTTATCTCCGTGGATAAATCTGGATCTAGAGACCAGAGACTCTCTTCTTTGGTGGTTGTCACAGGATCATCTGTCCCAGGGAATGTGCTTCCGCAGGCCAGCATGGGTCATAGTGACGACGGTCGCCAGCCTCTTGGGCTGGGGTGCATTCTGGAATTCCCTGAAGGCTCAGGGTGTGTGGACTCAGGAGGAGGCCCTACTTTCAATAAATATTCTAGAACTGAGAGCGATATTCAACGCGCTTCAGGCGTGGCCTCAGCTGGCTTCGACCAAATTCATAAGATTCCAGTCGGACAATATCACGACTGTAGCATATATCGATCATCAAGGGGGAACAAAGAGTTCTCTAGAGATGATAGAGGTTTCCAAGATTATTCGATGGGCAGAGACTCACTCTTGCCATCTATCAGCAATCTATATCCCAGGAGTGGAGAACTGGGAAGTGGATTTGCTAAGTCGTCAGACTTTTCATCCGGGGCAGTGGGAGCTCCATCCGGAGGTGTTTGCACAATTGATTCATCAATGGGGCACACCAGAATTGGATCTGATGGCATCTCGTCAGAATGCCAAACTTCCTTGTTACAGGTCCAGATCAAGGGATCCTCAAGCAGTACTGATAGATGCTCTAGCAGTACTGTGGTCGTTCAACCTGGCTTATGTGTTTCCTCCTTTTCCTCTCCTACCTCGTCTGATTGCCAGAATCAAACAGGAGAGGGCTTGGTATGCAGACCTGGTGGAAATGTCATCTCTGCCACCGTGGAAACTGCCACTGAGACAGGACCATCTCATTCAGGGTCCGTTTCAACATCCAAATCTAGTTTCTCTGGGGCTGACTGCCTGGAGATTGAACGCTTGATTTTATCTAAGCGGGGATTCTCTGAGTCGGTCATTGATACCTTGTTTCAGGCTCGAAAGCCTGTCACTAGGAAAATTTATCATAAGATATGGCGTAAATATCTTTATTGGTGCGAATCCAAAGGCTACTCGTGGAGTAAGATCAGGATTCCTAGGATTTTGTCTTTTCTCCAAGAAGGATTGGAGAAGGGGTTATCAGCTAGTTCCTTAAAGGGACAGATTTCTGCTTTGTCAATCTTACTACACAAGCGTCTGGCAGATGTCCCAGACGTTCAGTCGTTTTGTCAGGCTTTGGTTAGAATTAAGCCTGTGTTTAAACCTGTTGCTCCGCCATGGAATTTGAATTTAGTTTTAAATGTTCTTCAAGGGGTTCAGTTTGAACCCATGCATTCCATAGATATTAAACTTCTATCTTGGAAAGTTCTATTTTTAGTAGCTATCTCTTGTGCTCGGAGAGTTTCTGAGCTATCTGCGTTACAATGCGACTCGCCTTATCTTATATTCCATTCTGATAAGGTGGTTTTGCATACTAAACCTGTATTCCTTCCTAAGGTATTTTCAAATAAGAATATTAATCAGGAAATTGTTGTTCCTTCTCTGTGTCCTAACCCTTCTTCTAAGAAGGAGCGTCTGTTACATAACTTGGACGTGGTTCGTGCCTTGAAGTTTTACTTGCAAGCGACCAAGGATTTCCGTCAAACATCTTCTCTGTTTGTTGTCTATTCTGGAAAACGTAGAGGTCAAAAAGCTACGGCTACCTCTCTTTTTGGCTGAAAAGCATCATCCGTTTGGCATACGAGACTGCTGGACAGCAGCCGCCTGAAAAAATTACAGCTCATTCCACTAGAGCGGTGGCTTCCACATGGGCTTTTAAAAACGATGCTTCTGTTGAACAGATGTGTAAGGCTACGACTTGGTCTTCCCTTCATACCTTTTCCAAATTTGATACTTTTGCTTCTTCGGAGGCTATTTTTGGGAGAAAAGTTCTTCAAGCTGTGGTGCCTTCTGTTTAGGTATCTGTCTTGTCCCTCCCGTTCATCCGTGTCCTGTAGCTTTGGTATTGTATCCCACAAGTAAAGGATGAATCTGTGGACTTGTCGTATCTTGTAGAAGATAAGGAAATTTATGCTTACCTGATAAATTGATTTCTTCTATGATACGACGAGTCCACGGCCCGCCCTGTCAATTTAAGACAGATTATATTTTTGGTTTAAAACTTCAGTCACCTCTGCACCTTTTAGTTTCTCCTTTTTCTTCCTATACCTTCGGTTGAATGACTGGGGGGTGGAGTCAAGGGAGGAGCTATATAGACAACTCTGCTGTGGTGCTCTTTGCCACTTCCTGTTAGCAGGAGGATAATATCCCACAAGGATGAATCTGTGGACTTGTCGTATCATAGAAGAAATCAATTTATCAGGTAAGCATAAATTTCCTTTTTTCTTTTGAACCTACTCCCTCTTCGGCGATTGCTGTTGGGGAGTCTTTTACCAAATGGCCACAAATTTCTCCTATAGTTTCAATCAAAATTTTATGGCCCTCATGCAGTGCCCTCAGGGTTATGATGCTTTCTTTATCTTTCATAACGTTAAAGCATCACTGGAGGAATTGCTAGTATAATGGTTTCTCCATGTTACTGAGAATTTCAGTTTCAGATGGAATGGGTGCCTTAGGCATTATATTTACTAGACTGTTTCCCATGGTCGTGTCAGCTAAAAGGCTGGATGATATTCCTTTGGGGGAAGGAGTAGTTTCCATCACTACGTTAACTTCTATACCCTTAGAGGATAGTTCTAATGGACTTACTTTAGTTATGAGACGCACAGCAGGGTTTACAATGACAACCATCGGTGTACTTTGCTACCGTCACTGGTGTGACGGCATATTGGCTAATTCTCTTATTTTATTTTCTTCCCTTCCAGTTATCAAATTGGGAGTGTAAGTTGCTCTGTTCCAGCTCTTGGTGCCTTATTGTTAGAGCCTTGTTTTTTTGGCTAGGTGTTCTATGACTAAGATTTTGGTGAACGCATAGCCTACTGTTGAATCAAAGTCCGCATGGGGAACATGGTCCGGGATTGGATCTTGTAGGGGGCCGGCTTTCCGTTTTCGCTCTAGTTTGGTTCGAGCTCTGATGTTTTCCTCTCAGAGGCAGTTTCTGCTTTCTAGATTGTCTAAGGATCAGACAACGGGAGAGAAGAAGATCTTGCGTTTGAATCCAGCTGAGGCAACTTGCAATGGCGCCGTCTCTGGCTAATATCCTAGTCCAAGCGTCATTCTTACAATAAGCAGGATTTCCGCGGACATGGTATTATTTTTACTGTGAGATCACGGGTGGATGGTGTTCCTTTGTCTCAAGCACAAGGGTAGCTTTTTGGGACTCATGACAGGTTCCACATCAATCAGATTTTTCTGACTGAGGTCAGGAAATAGAGGTCTATCATTACTGGTCTGGGCCTTCAGCCCACTTCTCGGCCTTCAGTGGCTCAGTACTTGGTATTCGGACTGATGGTGACGGACTGGACATTAGCTGGACATATTGCTCAGCATGCTAAGGCACTGTGGCTGAGCTCTGTGAAAACCCGAGGGTTGCAGGATTCAATCCCTGGTAAGGTCCATTTAACCTTTTATCCTTCAAGGGTTGGTGAAATGAGCAGCGCCTTGTGACGCTTGAATTGTGTTGGTTCGTTCCACCTCACACCTATGCGGTTGAGCATACTCAGGCGATGGAACGGAGACTTTGCAAACTTATCTCCTCATTTATCTCTGATGCAGGAGACAAGGGACTCTTTTGTATGGTGGTTGTCTCTGGCTCGCCTGTCCTAGGGTACATGATTTAGCAGAGAGAGGACTCCAGCGGAGTCTGTTCGTTGATTTCCTACAACTGAGAGGGAGCTTCGTGTCTCTTCTGTTTTGGCCTCAGTTGACTTCAGCCCAATATCCTGCTCTCTGTCAGCAATCCAGGGGGGGGGCACTTGGGAGGCGGATTTTCTGAGTAGACAGTCTTTTTCATCCGGGAGAGTGGGATCTCCATCCGGAAGTATCTCCTTCCCGTTTCTCAAATGGGGTCAGTTGGAGTTGAATATCATGGCATCTTGTCAGGATGCCTAGTTTTCGGCTTTCAGCCTAGGTTCTCCTTTAACCCGTTTGTGTTTTTTTGCCTGGGGTTTGTTCTTATCACATAGGAGACGGCATTGGTGCTTCTCTTCGCTTCTGCGTGGTCTCGCAGGATTTTGTATGCTAATCTGTTGACCATGTCGTTTCTGTAACCTTTGAATTTTCCGGTGAGGAAGTATCTCTTCTTCAGGGTCCCTTCTTCACTCTATTATAGTTTCTCTGAAGCTGATTGCTTGGGGATTGGACGTGCAAGCGAGGTTTCTTTGCTTCGGTCATAGATTCCTTCATTCCGGCGTGTGAGCCCGTTCCTGGAAAGTTGTTGGTGTAAATCCAAGGGTTACTCATGGAGTAGGGTACGGATTCCCAGAATTTTGTTTTTCTCCAAGAGGAATTGGAGAAGGGGTTATACGCTAGTTTCCTAACGGGACAGTTTTCTGCTTTGTCTATTTTCTTATTCAAGCATATGGCAGATGTTCAATCTTTTTTTCAGGATCTGACTTGAATCAGGCCTGTGTTTCGTCCTATTGCTTCTCCTTGGAGTTTGCATTTAGTTCTTAAAGTTTCTTCAAGGGGTTCCGTTTGAACCTATGCTTTCCATAGATATTACATTATCTTGGAAAGTTTTATTTTTGGTTCTATTTCTTCTGCTTGCAGGGTTTCTGAGCTTTCGGCATTTTAATGTGCTTCCCCTTGTCTTATTTTTCATTCCGATAAGGTGGTGTTACGTGCCAAACCTGGTTTTCTTCCTAAGGTTGTTTTACATAAAAAGTTTAATCAGGAGATTGTTGTTCCTTCCTTGTATCCTAATCCTTCTTCTAAGAAGGCGCGTCTGTTGCGTAATTTGGACGTGGTCTGTGCCTTGAAGTTCTACTTACAGACGACTAAGGATTTTCGCCTATCGTCTTCCTGGTTTGTTGTTTTTTCAGGGAAATGTAGGGGTCAGTAAGCTGCGGCTATCCTTTTTTTTTTGGCTGAAGACGATCATCAGTTTTGCTTATGAGTCTGCTGGACAGCAGCCTCCTGCACGACTTTCTGCTAGTTTCCCTAGGGCTGTAGCTTCCTCATGGGCATTCCAAAATGATGCTTCCGTTGAACAGATTTGCAAAGCTGCAACTTGGTCGTCTCTTCACACTTTTTCCAACTTTTACAAATTTGATACTTTTGCCTCGTCTGAGGCTGTTTTTGGGAAAAAAGTTCTTGAAGCAGTGGTGCCTTCCGTTTAGGTTCCCTGTCTTATAGTAACATAGTAACATAGTAGATAAGGTTGAAAAAAGACTGAAGTCCATCGAGTTCAACCTATACAAATCTAAAATACTTACAAAAACCTCCAGTTAAGCTTAAATAACCCCATTAAAATGTGACCCATTTAATACTAGCAATCATATCCATGAATTTTGTTTATATACAGAAATTTATCCAGACTATTTTTAAATGAATCTATGGTATTGGCATTCACTACCTCCTTTGGTAATGAGTTCCACAATTTTATTGCTCTTACAGTGAAAAAACGTTTCCGTTGCAGGAGATTAAATCTCCTTTCCTCCAACCTTAAATTATGACCTCTTGTCAGAAACAATTTTCTTGGAATAAAAAGAGCTTCTGCCATCTCTGTATATGGGCCTTGAATATATTTATATAAAGTAATCATGTCACCTCTCAAGCGCCTTTTTTCTAAAGAGAACAGACCCAGTTTGGCTAGCCTCTCCTCATAGGTTAATTTCTCCAATCCCCTTATTAGCTTTGTGGCCCTTCTCTGAACTTTTTCTAGTTCTGCAATATCTTTTTTAGCAATCGGTCCCCAGAACTGCACTCCAAACTCAAGGTGAGGTCTTACCAGGGCTTTATATAATGACAGAATTATGCTTTCCTCCCTTGAATCAATGCCTCTTTTAATACATGCTAGTATCTTATTAGCCTTTGAAGCCGCTGCCCTGCATTGTGCACTCATCTTTAGCTTGTTATCTATTACTACTCCCAAATCCCTTTCCTCCTGTGTTTGGCTAAGTCTTGTCCCATTTAAAAAATACGTAGCCTGCTTATTTTTACTTCCAAAATGTAGAACCTTACATTTTTCCGTATTAAATCTCATTTTCCATTCACTTGCCCATAGTTCTAATTTTGGCAAATCCCTTTGTAAAGAGAGTTCGTCCTGCTCTGACCTAATGACCTTACTTAACTTAGTATCATCTGCAAAAATAGAGATGTCGCTATTTAATCCTTGCTCCAAGTCATTTATAAAAATATTAAAAAGAACAGGGCCCAGTACTGATCCCTGGGGGACGCCACTGATTACCTTTGTCCAATCTGAGTATGATCCATTTACTACTACTCGTTGCTCCCTATCTTTTATCCAGTTATTTATCCATGAGCTAACATTTTCAGCTATTCCCAGTCCCTTAATTTTGTGCATTAATCTCTCATGTGGCACTGTATCAAATGCCTTTGCAAAATCTAAGTATATCACATCAACTGATTCCCCTTTATCTATATTTTTACTTACTTCCTCGTAGAATCTAATTAGATTAGTTTGACATGATCTATTTCTCCTAAAGCCATGCTGATTAGAACTCATAATCTTGTTTACACAAATATGCTCATCAATATAATCCCTTATAATCCCTTCAAATATCTTCCCCACTATTGATGTCAGACTAACTGGTCTATAGCTTCCTGGATCATCCCTGCTTCCCTTTTTGAAGAGTGGCACCACATCAGCTTTACGCCAATCCTGGGGTACCATGCCTGAGGATAATGAGTCTTGAAAAATTAAGAGTAAAGGTTTGTCTATAACAGTGCTAAATTCACTTAACACCCGTGGGTGTATTCCATCTGGGCCTGGAGTTTTATTTACCTTAATATTTTTTAGTTTTTTCCTGATATCCTCTAAACAAAACCCAGTTAGTGGTATGGACTGGCATTTTCTATTCTGTTCCAAAGTATCATTCAATGGTTCCTCTCTTGTGTATACTGAAGAAAAAAACTGGTTTAGTACCTCAGCCTTCTCCCTGTCATTATTTATCATGCTACCCTCCACACATTTTAATGTACCTATATTATCCTTCTTAGATTTTTTGCTATTTATGTACTTAAAGAACCTTTTAGGGTTAGACTTAGAATCCTTGGCAATTAATTTTTCATTTTCAATTTTGGCTAATTTGATTGCTTTTTTTGCATGCTTTGTTACATTCCTTATAAATATTGTATGCTGAGTCTGTACTATTTTCTTTTAATAATTTAAATGCCCTACGTTTTTTCCTAATTTCTCTTAACACATTTTTATTTAGCCATAACGGCTTAGTTTTTTTATTTTTATTTTTATAACCATATGGTATGTATTGATATGTATATTTATTTAACAAATTTTTAAATATTATCCATTTATCCTCTGTATTTTTATTAGAAAATACATTGTCCCAATTTATATTATTTAATGATTTCCTTAAATCGTTGAATTTTGCTTTCTTGAAATTAAAAGTCTTAGTTAAGCCTTTAAAACACTGCATATGAAAAGAGATTTCAAATGTGACCATGTTATGATCACTGTTACCCAAATGTTCTTTAACTTCTATGTTTGATATTATATCTGTATTGTTTGATAGCACTAAATCTTTACTCCTAGTTGGCTCCTCTATTAATTGTGACAAGAAGTTATCCCTGAGAACATTTAAAAATCTATCCCCCTTAGCTGAATTACTAGTTTCATTGGCCCAGTTTATATCAGGGTAGTTAAAATCTCCCATAATTACAGCACTGTTATTAGCAGCCTTACCTATTTGGATAAGTAGTTGAGTTTCCTCCGGGTCACTAATGTTGGGAGGCTTGTAGCATGTTCCTAGTAATATTTTTTTAGGATTCCCCCCCCCCCACTCTTTATTTCAACCCACAGGGTCTCTACATTGTCACTTGTATCATAAATATCTTCCCTTATAGTAGGTTTAAGGTCAGGTTTAATATACATGCAAATTCCTCCACCCCTTTTATTATTCCTGTCCCTCCTAAATAATGTATACCCCTCTAAGTTAACTGCCCAGTCATGTGAATCATCCCACCAAGTTTCAGTTATACTGATAACATCATAGTCCTCTTCTGCAACTAAGAGCGTCAGCTCCCCCATTTTACCTTTCATGCTTCTTGCATTTGTTGTCATACATTTAATTTTCATGTGCTTTCTGCTGCTACTTGGTGTACTTCCCTCCCGTTTCATCCGTGTCCTATTGCTTTGGTATTGTATCCCACAAGTAAGGATGAAATCCGTGGACTCATCGTATCTTGTAAAAGAAAAGGAAATTTATTCTTACCTGATAAATTTGTTTCTTTTACGATACGATGAGTCCACGGCCCACCCTGTTTTTCTAAGACAGGTCTTTAATTCTGTTAAACTTCAGTCACCTCTGCACCTTGGCTTTTCCTTTCTCTTCCTAACTTCGGTCGAATGACTGGAGTGGGAGGGAAGGGAGGAGCTATATATACTGCTGTGCTGTGGTGCTCTTTGCTTCCTCCTGCTGACCAGGAGGCGATATCCCACAAGTAAGTATGAAATCCGTGGACTCATCGTATCGTAAAAGAAACACATTTATCAGGTAAGAATAAATTTCCTTTTTAAAAAGACACACACACACACATCTTAAAGGACCAGTAAACCTAGAAAATGTTGTATAATTCTGCACACAGAGCAGGAGCGAGCTACATTGAGTGTAATGGCGCTGTCGGGCCGGGCTGTGACTAGACAGCTGCCAAGATGCGCTCAGAGGGAAAACCAGACCCGCTCAGTAGAGCACAGAGGGCGGGTCTGAAAAACCCTCTTAATAAAAATTCACAGGCAATATTGGGTTATATAAAGTTAGCACTAAGATAATGTTATATAATTCTGCACTATGTGCAGAATTATATAACATTATTTTCTAGGTTTACTGGCCCTTTAATGGTATTGAAGCACAGATGGTTAATTGCACACCACACACTATTAAATGGATATAAAGTTCAAAATTTAAATTTGCATGGTATTTCATGTTGAAATTGAAGCATTTTTCTGCAATATACTTTGGCATTAGCAAAAATGCTTCTAGTAAAAGTTATTAAAGGGGCAGTCTACACCAGAATATTTGTTTTAAAAGATGGATAATCCCCTTACCCATTCCCTAGTTTTGCATAACCAACACGGTTATATTTATACACTTTTTACCTCTGATTATCTTGTATCTAAGCCTCTGCAAACTGCCCCTTATTTCAGTTCTTTTGACAGACTTGCATTTTAGCCAATCAGTGCTGGCTATTAGGAACTCCACATGAATGAGCACAGTGTTATCTATATGTCGCACATGAACTAACACCCTCTAGTGATGAAACTGTCAAAATTCCCTGAGCTAAGGGGTGGCCTTCAAGGGCTTAGAAATTAGCATATGAACCTCCTAGGTTTAGCTTTCAACTAAGAATACCAAGAGAACAAAGCAAAATTGGTGATAAAAGTAAATTGCAAAGTTGTTTTAATTTGCATGCCCTGTGTGAATCATGAAAGTTTTATTTTGGACTAGACTGTCCCTTTTAATGCTTTTCAATGGTATATGCATATCCTGTGGAAGTATTGCAAAAATGCTTTCATTTCATAGTGAAATACTCCTGTTCACATTTCATTTTTTACCTTTCTATCCCTTTTAAAACGACAGTGAACACCTTGAGATTTTTATATAAAATGTTTAGCCATACTACATAATGAAACAACTTTGCAGTATATTTCATTATTTATTTTGCTCCCTATTCATATAATTTATCTCTGAATATAGAGCAATTTCCATCTCACAGAACTTGAAATGCACCTGCGGACTTCTCAAGGCTATAACCCTGCTTACATATCTGTCCCCACTGGCTTTAACTGATAACAACTGCAAAACAATACATTTTATACTTACTTTATGACAGTAACTTGTCTGTGGACTAAAGCCCAGTTTGGCTCCTCTAAATAAGGGAAATAGTAGGTGGAGTTTCGCTATGGAAAATTCATCGCAAGAAAAAGTATGTTTATTTTTTTTAAAAAATCCCACAAAAACGTTATTCTACAGAAGCGCAACATCAACATACAGGCCACACAGCCTGTAATATAATCTCTAAACCCCATGAACCGGCCATTTTGTTTGTTCCTTAACCTGATGATTTGGTTTTTGGTTTACAAAGTTGGGAGATTGACTAGGATTAGAACTTTGTGTTTTTTTTCTTGAGCAAACCATTTAGAGTTTTAGGGGTTTTACAGAAGAAGCATTTTAGGATTGTGATCACTCAAACTGCACTAACAATAATATAAAGATTTTGATTGACTCCATAGTTTGAAAAAAAAAAAATACACAAAGCGGCACATATATAAAATAAAGTCATGTTTAGGATTTGTTATGTAATATACAAGCATGGAACAAACCTAAACAACACATAAGACCATTTTTTCACTTACTGAATTCCACAGCTGAAAAAAACTATAAACCCAGGTGACACTTTGAATTATTTTGTTTGTTGTTAATCCTAGCATTATAGGATTGTAATCACTGGGAAAATGCACAGTGATAAAACCAGCCGAGGTTCAGAAAGAATTCATTCTTTAATGAAAACAAGTGCAAGATTTTTAATTGGGCAGACCCAGTACAGAATATTACAGCTCGTTGAAGTCTGCTAAAATAGCAGTTGCAATTTTTTGGAGTTTGTTTACTGATTAAAGAATCACTATTTAAGTGAAATTTAAGCTTTCATGATTCGGACAGTGCATACACGTTTAACCAACTTTCTAATTCCGTTATCAAATTGTGCATGGTCTGTTTACTTACACAGTCAGAGGCACCAGCTCCTACTGAGCATGTGCAAGAGTTAAGAGTGTACACTGTCAGTTGATATAGGCGGCCGGAAAATTAAACCGAATTTTACAATTTCTAATTTAAAAATAAATCTACTGCTTTTTTTTAAAATTCAGTGTAAGTGCAATTGCATTGTCTTTTTATTATGCACTTGTTTAATTTGCAGTTCTACTGTATTTAATATTCCTTTAACCTTCTGCTTGTATTCTTCTTTTTCAGTATGATGCCAATCTCATTCAGTCCAGTGTGGTCATATGTTCATGTCCATCCCCCTCAATGGTGAGAAATTCGTCAGACTCCAGCTCTCCGCCGATCCTGTCAACTTGCGGGAGTAGGTTGAGTGCTAGCATGGATGTCAGGGCTGCTGATACCCGGTCGAGCACAAACCCACTACAGCACACGGGGCAACCTCAACAGCCTCGAAAGAAACAACTCCAAGATTTTAAGCTAGGGAAGATACTGGGTGAAGGGTCTTTTTCCACAGTGAGTGAATACTTTCAAGCACATTTTTCTTACAGTATTCTAATTTTGGTGATTAAAGGGACAGTAAACTTACAAAATATTGTTATATAATTCTGCACATAGTGTTCAAAATCAAAAGATTTGAGAGATTTTTGCTCTTTGCTCTCAAAGTTGCACTTACCTGGTCTCCTCTCCAGTCTCTTCTGATCAGCTCTTCTTTTTCAAAAGCTCTTTGCGGGTGCGTTGTCTATTCACAGTGCACCAGATTGTGCTATTTAACTAAAAGAAGCTTGCTACAATACCAGAGCAGGAGCGAGCTACATTTAGTTCAATATTGCGATGGGGCGCGCTGTGATTATACAGCGCACCCGCAAACCGCTTTTTGATCAGAAGAGCCTGGAGAGGAGACCAGGTAAGTGCAACTTTGAGAGCTAAAATCACAACGTCAATCCAATTACTAGTGGGATTATCACTCCTGCCCAGCAGGAGGCAGCAAAGAGCACCACAGCAAAGCTGTTTAGTGTCACACCCCTACCCATTATCCCCAGTCATTCTCTTTGCCTCTGTCAATGGAGGAGGTGAAGTTTGGTGTCTGAGGAAATGAATTCCTTTTTCGGGTACTCTTCCCTGCAAGGAAGGATTTGGGTTTAGCTGAGTCCACGTCAATGTGTTTAGTAGATTAGTGGTGGCTTTTAAATGGTTAGGAAGTTGTGAGGTAGTCCTTGCTTGGTTTCCTAACACATTGGTGCCCATGGTACAGAAAGCCAGAGTTAGTTACTCTGTTCTTTCTTTCTCCAACATAGGTGTGTCCGGTCCACGGCGTCATCCTTACTTGTGGGATATTCTCTTCCCCAACAGGAAATGGCAAAGAGCCCAGCAAAGCTGGTCACATGATCCCTCCTAGGCTCCGCCTTCCCCAGTCATTCTCTTTGCCGTTGTACAGGCAACATCTCCACGGAGATGGCTTAGAGTTTTTTGGTGTTTAACTGTAGTTTTTATTATTCAATCAAGAGTTTATTTTAAAATAGTGCTGGTATGTACTATTTACTCTGAAACAGAAAAGAGATGAAGATTTCTGTTTGTAAGAGGAAAATGATTTTAGCAACCGTTACTAAAATCGATGGCTGTTTCCACACAGGACTGTTGAGAGGAATTAACTTCAGTTGGGGGAAACAGTGAGCAGACTTTTGCTGCTTGAGGTATGACACATTTCTAACAAGACGATGTAATGCTGGAAGCTGTCATTTTCCCTATGGGATCCGGTAAGCCATTTTTATTACATAAGAAAAAAAGGGCTTCACAAGGGCTTTTAAGACTGTAGACATTTTCTGGGCTAAAACGATTGAGATATAAGCATATTTTATACTTCATAGCTTTGAGGAATTATTTTATTCTTGGGAATTATGTAAAATAACCGGCAGGCACTGTATTGGACACCTTATTCTCTAGGGGCTTTCCCTAATCATAGGCAGAGCCTCATTTTCGCGCCTCTATTGCGCACTTGTTTTTGGGAAGCATGACATGCAGATGCATGTGTGAGGAGCTCTGATACATAGAAAAGACTTTCTGAAGGCGTCATTTGGTATCGTATTCCCCTTTGGGCTTGGTTGGGTCTCAGCAAAGCAGATACCAGGGACTGTAAAGGGGTTAAATATAAAAACGGTTCCGTTATTTTAAGAGTTAAAGCTTTCAAATTTGGTGTGCAATACTTTTAAGGCTTTAAGACACTGTGGTGAAATTTTGGTGAATTTTGAGCAATTCCTTCATACTTTTTCACATTTGCAGTAATAAAGTGTGTTCAGTTTAAAATTTAAAGTGACAGTAACGGTTTCATTTTAAAAGTTTTTTGTACTTTGTTATCAAGTTTATGCCTGTTTAACATGTCTGAACTACCAGATAGACTGTGTTCTGTATGTGGGGAAGCCAAGGTTCCTTCTCATTTAAATAGATGTGATTTATGTGACACAAAATTTAGAGAAAATGATGCCCAAGATGATTCCTCAAGTGAGGGGAGTAAGCATGGTACTGCATCATCCCCTCCTTCGTCTACACCAGTCTTGCCCACACAGGAGGCCCCTAGTACATCTAGTGCACCAATACTCCTTACTATGCAACAATTAACGGCTGTAATGGATAATTCTATCAAAAACATTTTAGCCAAAATGCCCACTTATCAGCGAAAGCGCGACTGCTCTGTTTTAGACAATACTGAAGAGCATGAGGACGCTGATGATATTGGTTCTGAAGTGCCCCTTCACCAGTCTGAGGGGGCCAGGGAGGTTTTGTCTGAGGGAGAAATTTCAGATTCAGGGAAAATTTCTCAACAAGCTGAACCTGATGTGATTACATTCAAATTTAAATTGGAACATCTCCGCGCCCTGATTAAGGAGGTGTTATCTACTCTGGATGATTGTGAGAATTTGGTCATTCCAGAGAAATTATGTAAAATGGACAAGTTCCTAGAGGTCCCGGGGCCCCCCGAAGCTTTTCCTATACCCAAGCGGGTGGCGGACATTGTAAACAAAGAATGGGAAAGGCCCGGCATACCTTTCGTCCCTCCCCCTATATTTAAGAAATTGTTTCCTATGGTCGACCCCAGAAAGGACTTATGGCAGACAGTCCCCAAGGTCGAGGGGGCGGTTTCTACTCTAAACAAACGCACCACTATACCCATAGAAGATAGTTGTGCTTTCAAAGATCCTATGGATAAAAAATTAGAGGGTTTGCTTAAAAAGATGTTTGTTCAGCAAGGTTACCTTCTACAACCAATTTCATGCATTGTTCCTGTCACTACAGCAGCGTGTTTCTGGTTCGATGAACTAGAAAAGGCGCTCAATAAAGATTCTTCTTATGAGGAGATTTTGGACAGAATTCATGCTCTCAAATTGGCTAACTCTTTCACCCTAGACGCCACTTTGCAATTGGCTAGATTAGCGGGGAAAAATTCTGGGTTTGCTATTGTGGCGCGCAGAGCGCTTTGGCTAAAATCTTGGTCAGCGGATGCGTCTTCCAAGAACAAATTGCTTAACATTCCTTTCAAGGGGAAAACGCTGTTTGGCCCTGACTTGAAAGAGATTATTTCTGATATCACTGGGGGCAAGGGCCACGCCCTTCCTCAGGATAGGTCTTTCAAGGCCAAAAATAAACCTAATTTTCGTCCCTTTCGCAGAAACGGACCAGCCCCAAGTGCTACGTCCTCTAAGCAAGAGGGTAATACTTCTCAAGCCAAGCCAGCCTGGAGGCCAATGCAAGGCTGGAACAAAGGTAAGCAGGCCAAGAAACCTGCCACTGCTACCAAGACAGCATGAGATGTTGGCCCCCGATCCGGGACCGGATCTGGTGGGGGGCAGACTCTCTCTCTTCGCTCAGGCTTGGGCAAGAGATGTTCTGGATCCTTGGGCGCTAGAAATAGTCTCCCAAGGTTATCTTCTGGAATTCAAGGGGCTTCCCCCAAGGGGGAGGTTCCACAGGTCTCAATTGTCTTCAGACCACATAAAAAAACAGGCATTCTTACATTGTGTAGAAGACCTGTTAAAAATGGGAGTGATTCATCCTGTTCCATTAGGAGAACAAGGGATGGGGTTCTACTCCAATCTGTTCGTAGTTCCCAAAAAAGAGGGAACATTCAGACCAATCTTAGATCTCAAGATCCTAAACAAGTTTCTCAAGGTTCCATCGTTCAAAATGGAAACCATTCGAACAATTCTTCCTTCCATCCAGGAAGGTCAATTCATGACCACGGTGGATTTAAAGGATGTGTATCTACATATTCCTATCCACAAGGAACATCATCGGTTCCTAAGGTTCGCATTTCTGGACAAGCATTACCAGTTTGTGGCACTTCCGTTCGGATTAGCCACTGCTCCAAGAATTTTCACAAAGGTACTAGGGTCCCTTCTAGCGGTGCTAAGACCAAGGGGCATTGCAGTAGTACCTTACTTGGACGACATACTGATTCAAGCGTCGTCCCTTCCACAAGCAAAGGCTCACACGGACATTGTCCTGGCCTTTCTCAGATCTCACGGGTGGAAAGTGAACGTAGAAAAAAGTTCTCTATCTCCGTCAACAAGGGTTCCCTTCTTGGGAACAATAATAGACTCCTTAGAAATGAGGATTTTTCTGATAGAGGCCAGAAAATCAAAACTTCTTAACTCTTGTCAAATACTTCATTCTGTTCCTCTTCCTTCCATAGCGCAGTGCATGGAAGTAATAGGTTTGATGGTTGCGGCAATGGACATAGTTCCTTTTGCGCGAATTCATCTAAGACCATTACAACTGTGCATGCTCAGTCAGTGGAATGGGGATTATACAGACTTGTCTCCGATGATACAAGTAGATCAGAGGACCAGGGATTCACTCCGTTGGTGGCTGTCCCTGGACAACCTGTCACAGGGGATGAGCTTCCGCAGACCAGAGTGGGTCATTGTCACGACCGACGCCAGTCTGGTGGGCTGGGGCGCGGTCTGGGGACCCCTGAAAGCTCAGGGTCTTTGGTCTCGGGAAGAATCTCTTCTCCCGATAAATATTCTGGAACTGAGAGCGATATTCAATGCTCTCAAGGCTTGGCCTCAGCTAGCAAAGGCCAAATTCATACGGTTTCAATCAGACAACATGACGACTGTTGCGTACATCAACCATCAGGGGGGAACAAGGAGTTCTCTGGCGATGGAAGAAGTGACCAAAATCATTCAATGGGCGGAGACTCACTCCTGCCACTTGTCGGCAATCCACATCCCAGGAGTGGAAAATTGGGAAGCGGATTTTCTGAGTCGTCAGACATTTCATCCGGGGGAGTGGGAACTCCATCCGGAAATCTTTGCCCAAATTACTCAATTGTGGGGCATTCCAGACATGGATCTGATGGCCTCTCGTCAGAACTTCAAGGTTCCTTGCTACGGGTCCAGATCCAGGGATCCCAAGGCGACTCTAGTAGATGCACTAGTAGCACCTTGGACCTTCAAACTAGCTTATGTATTCCCGCCGTTTCCTCTCATCCCCAGGCTGGTAGCCAGGATCAATCAGGAGAGGGCATCGGTGATCTTGATAGCTCCTGCGTGGCCACGCAGGACTTGGTATGCAGACCTGGTGAATATGTCATCGGCTCCACCATGGAAGCTACCTTTGAGACGAGACCTTCTTGTTCAAGGTCCGTTCGAACATCCGAATCTGGTCTCACTCCAACTGACTGCTTGGAGATTGAACGCTTGATCTTATCAAAGCGAGGGTTCTCAGATTCTGTCATTGATACTCTTGTTCAGGCCAGAAAGCCTGTAACTAGAAAAATCTACCACAAAATATGGAAAAAATATATCTGTTGGTGTGAATCTAAAGGATTCCCTTGGGACAAGATAAAAATTCCTAAGATTCTATCCTTTCTTCAAGAAGGTTTGGAGAAAGGATTATCTGCAAGTTCTTTGAAGGGACAGATTTCTGCCTTGTCTGTGTTACTTCACAAAAAGCTGGCAGCTGTGCCAGATGTTCAAGCCTTTGTTCAGGCTCTGGTTAGAATCAAGCCTGTTTACAAACCTTTGACTCCTCCTTGGAGTCTCAATTTAGTTATTTCAGTTCTTCAGGGGGTTCCGTTTGAACCCTTACATTCCGTTGATATTAAGTTATTATCTTGGAAAGTTTTGTTTTTGGTTGCAATTTCTTCTGCTAGAAGAGTTTCAGAATTATCTGCTCTGCAGTGTTCTCCCCCTTATCTGGTGTTCCATGCAGATAAGGTGGTTTTGCGTACTAAACCTGGTTTTCTTCCGAAAGTTGTTTCTAACAAAAACATTAACCAGGAGATAGTCGTGCCTTCTTTGTGTCCGAATCCAGTTTCAAAGAAGGAACATTTGTTGCACAATTTGGATGTAGTTCGTGCTCTAAAATTCTATTTAGATGCTACAAAGGATTTTAGACAAACATCTTCCTTGTTTGTTGTTTATTCTGGTAAAAGGAGAGGTCAAAAAGCAACTTCTACCTCTCTCTCTTTTTGGCTTAAAAGCATCATCAGATTGGCTTACGAGACTGCCGGACGGCAGCCTCCTGAAAGAATCACAGCTCATTCCACTAGGGCTGTGGCTTCCACATGGGCCTTCAAGAACGAGGCTTCTGTTGATCAGATATGTAAGGCAGCGACTTGGTCTTCACTGCACACTTTTACTAAATTTTACAAATTTGATACTTTTGCTTCTTCTGAGGCTATTTTTGGGAGAAAGGTTTTGCAAGCCGTGGTGCCTTCCATCTAGGTGACCTGATTTGCTCCCTCCCTTCATCCGTGTCCTAAAGCTTTGGTATTGGTTCCCACAAGTAAGGATGACGCCGTGGACCGGACACACCTATGTTGGAGAAAACAGAATTTATGTTTACCTGATAAATTACTTTCTCCAACGGTGTGTCCGGTCCACGGCCCGCCCTGGTTTTTTTAATCAGGTCTGATAATTTATTTTTTTCGAATGACTGGGGAAGGCGGAGCCTAGGAGGGATCATGTGACCAGCTTTGCTGGGCTCTTTGCCATTTCCTGTTGGGGAAGAGAATATCCCACAAGTAAGGATGACGCCGTGGACCGGACACACCTATGTTGGAGAAAGTAATTTATCAGGTAAACATAAATTCTGTTTTTTCAATAGGTCTGTAAGGAGTATGTGTCCTTTACGCCTTGTGAGCTGTCTTCCTGCCGGACAGCTAGACTGACGGTAAGTGCCTTTTTGTCTTCTAGGTACTGGAGACTTTGCACTTTAGAAGATAATTTTTTTTTGCTGCAGTAAAAATTATTGGGACATAATAATCCTTTAAGCAGGATTCATTAGGCATTGTGCAAGTACTGGGTATGTTACAAGGGGTTAATTTTCCCTTATCTGAGACTAAAGAGTCCTATAATAAAGTGGCTTATTTTATTAACTTTTTGTGTGAGACAAAATGTTTTTATGGGCTTTTTGTGGTGAAGACAGTCAGTCCGACTTCTAACTTTAATAGGAGCACGACTCGGATGATGTTTGAGACTTTTTTAATTTAACCGGCTTTTAACGCTTTTATTAGAGATGTCTTCTCTATTACTGCAGTTGGATTGTTATGGAACGCGCGCTTTTAGTATCTGCGCAGTTCTGGTTTTGCCGTTATGTGACACTTGTCTTTTACGACAGCGGAGTGGCGTCACTGATTCTCTGCATGACTCGTGTGCATTCGTTTTCTATCAAGTCTCTGTGCTGATTTGACATCTAGAATTGTGGTAGGCGCCTCAGTACTGCTGAGGTGTAGAGGCCCCAAGTTTCCTTTTATTTTAGGCTGTTATTTGTTATAATGCTTTGGACAAAAATAAAGACTCTTTTAAAGTGATAGTAGTGTTTTTTTTTTTTTTTTCTTCAGGTTTATTTCTCTTAATTTGGGGTTTAGATTTTTGAATAAAGGGAAGCAATCATCAAGTTATGGACATGGATGATGAAAATGTGCCTCTAGACATAAACATTTATTAAGAACAACAAAGTGTTTCACCTATACAATTTTGTTCTACTTGTTTAGCTAGAACACTAGAATGTAAAGAAAAATTATAGCCCTATGAGCCCAAGGTCTCTCAGGATGATGCTGTTCAGGCAACGCCACAGCTTTCTCCTCAAATGTCCCAAGCCTTAATGGCAACACATACAGTGCCCTGCAGTTCCTCTTAGCCTCCTGGAGGACTTTACTTGCCTGCAAATTTTGCTGCTCAGGTATCGTCTGCGGCATTATCTGCTTTTCCTTTGCTGGGAAAACGCAAGAGGAAATTTAGACACTCAGATTTGTAAGGTTTCTGCTCCACCTACTGCTACACAGGTTGCCCTCCCACATAACTGATGAGGGGGATACGTCGGTAGCCTCTGAGGGTGAAATCTCAGATTCGGACAGTATAATTCCTTCATCTGATACTGAAGAAGTAAACTTCAGATTTAAGCTTGAACACCTTTGCATACTGTTAAAGGCGATGTTGGCTACTTTGGACGACTCCAATTATTCTGTCGTTGTCAACCCTAAGGAGTCTAGTAAACTTAATAAATACTATGATGTTCCTTCCTCTGTGGAAGTGTTTCCTGTTCCAGACCATGTGATGGAGATTATTTCACAGGAATGGGAAAAGCGAGGGATACATTTCTCCCAGTCTCCTGTCTTTTAAAAAGACTTTTCCTGTTGCTGACTCCATTAAAGATTCATGGCGCATGGTGCCTAAAGTAGAAGAGGCTATTTCTACTCTGGCTACAATCCCTATAGAGGATAGCTGCTCCTTTAAGGATCCCATGGACAAGAAGCTGGAGACTTATTTGAAAAAGATGTATGTTCATCAGGGTCTTCAATGGCAACGTGCAGTTTGTATTGCCACAGTAGCAAGTGCTGCATCTTATTGGTGCGATGCCTTGTCTGTATCAATTCAAGATAGTATTAAGGCTCTCAAACTAGCTAATTCCTTTATTTCTGATGCTAACATACAAATTATTAGACTGGGAGCCAAGGTGTCTGGCTTCACTGTGTTAGCCTGCAGGGCTTTGTGGCTAAAAATCTTGGTCAGCTGATGTTACCTCAACGTCCAATAGTTCAGAGTGTTCCAGCACCAAGGTAATCCCTAGTATAGGGCAGCAAATATGCAGGTGTGCAGGCAATCCCAGACTAGCACCTTGGCCTTCAAACAATAGCAAATCCAAAAAATGGGGATAACAGCACCACCATTGGTAAAATAATAAACTTTTTTAGGCCATCATAGCACACTGACGACAAACTTTCCTCAAAGTCCAAGCTTCTGGCACTTCCTTACAAGGGTAAAACCTTGTTTGGACCTGGTCTGGCAGAAATAATTTCTGATATTACAGGTGGAAAGAGGGTCTTTTCTACCTCAAGACAAGAAGAACAGACATAAAGGACGTCAAATTGTTGTTCCTTTTCGTAACTTAAAGGGTCAAAAGTCTTCCTCTTCCAAGCAGGTACTGTCTAAGTCTTCCTTGAAACCCAGTCAGTCTTGGAACAAGGGGAAGCAATCAAAGAAACCCGCAGCTGAGTCTAAGTAAGCATGAAGGGTCGACCCCCGGACTTTTACTCCCAAGGGCAGATTCCACCTCTTAAGATTATCTGCAGACCAGATAAAGTTTCTCAGGGTACCGTCCTTCAAAATAGAAATCATTCGTCCCATTCTTCCTTTGGTTCCTTTGACGACCATAGACCTGAAGGACGTGTATCTTCATGTTCCCATCCACAGCGATCATCACAAATTCCTGAGATTCTCCTTTCTAGACAAACCCTTTCAGTTTGTGGCTCTTCCGTTTGGCCTTGCCATAGCTCCCAGAATTTTCTCAAAGGTTCTGGGGGCTCTCTTGGCAGTGATCAGGTCTCGGAATTGCATTGGCTCCCTATCTGGATGACATATTGGTTCAGGCGCCATCTTTTAAACAAGTAAATTCTCATACAGAGATCTTGTTGTCTTTTCTACTTTCCCACTGATGGGAAGTGAATCTGGAAAAGAGTTCCCTTCCAGCTACAGGTTTTTTTTTCTTAGGCACCATAATAGATTCCGTATCTATGAAAATTTTTCTGACAGAGGTCAGAAAATCCAAAATTCTCTCCCCTTGCCTCTCTTCAGTCTACTGTTCAGCCATCAGTGGCTCAATGTATGGAGGTAATTTGTCTGATGGTCGCTTCCATGGACATCATTCCCTTTGCTCGATTCCATTTGAGAGCTCTGCAATTATGCATGCTCAGACAGTGGAACGGAGACCATTTGAATCCGTCTCAGAGGATAGATCTAGACCAGTCGACAAGAGACTCTCTCCTGTGGTGGCTTTCTCAGGATCATCGGTCTTAGGGCACATGCTTCCAGAGACCTTAATGGGTGATTGTGACCGCGGACGCCAGCCTGCAACTCTTTAAAGGCGCAGGGACTATGGACTTGGGAGGAGTCTGCTCTCCCCATAAACATCTTGGAGTTGAGAGCGATTTACAATGCTCTTATGTCTTGGCCTCAGTTGTCCTTAGCTCGGTTTATCAGGTTCCAGTCGGACAACATCACCTCAATGGCTTACATCAACCACCAGGGAGGAAATCAGAGTTCCTTAGCTATGAAAGAGGTGGCATGGATTATTCAATATGTGGAAGTTCACAATTGTTATCTATCTGCCATCCATATTCCAGGAGTGGACAACTGGGAAGCGGATTTTCTGAGCAGACAGACATTTCATCCCGGGGTGTGGGCTCTCTATCCGGAGGTGTTCTCCAGGTTAACCCTCAAATGGGGGGTGCCGGAGTTAGATCTGATGGCGTCTCGGCAGAATGCCAAGCTTCCAAGGTACAGTTAAAGGTCGGGAGATCCGCAGGCCGCCCTGATAGATGCTCTGGTGGTTTATTGGGATTTCGGTCTAGCATACCTGTTTCCTCCATTTGCACTCCTTCCAAAAGTCATTTCTAATAGCTCCTGCATGGCCTTGCAGGATCTGGTATGCAGACCTAGTAAAGATGTCATCTCTGCCACCTTGGAGGTTTCTTCTGAGGAAAGACCTAACTCAGGGTCCATTCCTTCATCCAAACCTCGTTTCTCTGAAGCTGACTTCTTGGAGATTGAACACTTCGTTCTGTCTAAGCGTGGAGTCGGTCATTGAGACCATGCTTCAGGCTCGCAAACCTGTTACTCGAAAGAATTTCCATAAGGTATTGCGTAAATACCTTTATTGGACTTATGCAAACTATGTTGAAAGTTTTTGCATCTAGGTTTTATTGAATAAGGGACAAAGCATATGGCAAGGGGCACTTTTGTTTAACCGGGTCTGGACTTTATAAGGCTGTTATGGCTTGTTTAGGTGTTTGTACATTGAGTCGTTTTGAATTGCGATCCTATTTGAACAGGCTTTTGGCGCAATTTAATTTTTCTCACAGCCTGCTCACTTGACTCTCTGCTCTTCCGTGTGTGTGAGGAGCGGAGATTAGTCAGTCATTGAGCTTGGACTGCTGCGGTTTTTTTCTCACGATCGGTTTGCTCATCTGATCTTGTACATAACCTCTGGAGAGTTCCCTTACTAGTGGGTTATTCGTCTCCAGTACGGTAGGATCCTCAGTCACTCTGAGTTTTTTTTTCTGATTAAAGTGACAGGTGCCGTTTTTTAGATAATTTTATATTTACAGAGTTTTTTCAATAAATTTATATCTATTCTAAAGATTTTATTTTTCAAAGGAATCGTTATTTACAATGGAATCTGAAAGAGACTCTTCAATTAACATTGATAAATGTTTGCTTTGCTTAGAAGTCCCTATTGTGCTGCCTATGCAATTTTGTACCAGTTGTTTAGCTAAGACCTTAAATATACAGATAAATTAACCCCTTGTGAACCTAACGTCTCTCAGGATATAGCTGTTCTGGATATGCCTCGGCTTTCTCCTCAAACATCCCAAGCCTTATCAGTTTCGCATACAGTGTCTTGCGTGTCCTCTCAACCTCCTGGGGGTGTATGTTTGCCAGGGGATTTGTCGGCAGATAAGTGCTCTGTTAACTGGGGCTTTGTCTGCTTTCCCTACTTCGGGTAAGCGTAAGTGGTAATCTAAACATTTGTCTGCTAGTAAGGTCTCTGACTCCGAATTCTGCTCTGGTCAACCTTTCTCATTTGTCTGATGAGAGGAGTATCAGTAGCTTCGGAAAGTGAAATTTCAGACTGACACTTTGGTAGAAAGTTCTTCAGAATCTGAAGAGGTAAATTTTGGATTTAAACTAAAGCACCTCCAGTATTACTGAAGGAGGTTCTATCTATTTTAGACGATGATTCTGACCCTTCGGTTGCTGTCAACCCCACAAAGTCTTCTAAATTGGATAGAGTTTATGATTCCCCATCTTCAGAGGAATTTTTTCCAGTTCCAAGGAAGATTTCTGAAATTATAACTCGGGGATGGGTTAAGCCAGGGGTTCCTTTTTCCTCTCTCCCCCCCCCCCCCCCCCCCCGTTTTAAAAAACGTTTCCTGTTGCTGACTCTATTTGCGACTCGGCGCACTGTGCCTAAAGTAGAAGGAGCTTCCATTCTTATAATTAGACTGGGAGCTAAGATGTCTAGCTTCACTGTACTAGCACGCAGGGTTAGTCCTGGTCTGCTGATGTTTCTTCTAAGGCCAAGCTTTTGGCTTTACCCTATAAGGGTAAGACTCTGTTTGGACCAGTTCTGGCAGAAATCATTTCAGAGATTACGGGTGGAAAGGGTTCTTTCCTGCCTCAGGATAAGAAGAATTGACCTAGGGATTGGCAGACTTATAATTTTCGTTCCTTTCGAAACTTTAAGGGACAGAAGTCTTCCTCTGCAAAACCAGAGTAATCCAGGTCCTCTTGGGAAAACCAGTCAGCCTTGGAATTAAGGAAAGCAGAACAAGAAGCCTTCCGCTGACTAAATCAGCATGAAGGTTCCGCCCCTGATTCAAGTTTGGATCAGGTTGGGGGCAGGATTTTTCGTCAATCCTGGATACGCAATGTCCCAGATCCATGGACTGTCGACATAGTATCCCAGGGTTACAGAATGGGATTCAAATCTTGCCCTCCAAAGGGCAGATTTCTCCTGTCAAGATTATCCTCAAACCAGATAAAGGAGGACTTCTTAAGTTGCATAAAGGACCTATCTTCCCTGTGAGTTATTGTACCATTCCCTCTATGGGAACAGGGTATAGGATTCTATTCAAATCTGTGTGTGGTCCCATAAAGGAGGGAACTTTTCGTCCAGTCCTAGATATCAAGTGCCTCAACAAGTTCCTCAGGGTCCTGTCCTTCAAGATGGAAGCTATTCATTCCATTCTTCCTTTGGTACAGGAAGGTCAATTTATGATGACTAATAGACCTGAAGGATGCATACCTTCATGTTCCCATTCACAGGGAACATCACCAGTTTTTGAGGTTTGCCTTTCTGGACAAACATTTCCAGTTTGTTGTGCTTCCATTTTGGTCTGGCCACGGCTCCCAGAATATTCACAAAGGTTCTGGGGGCACTATTGGCTGTGATCGGATCCCAGTGAATTGCTGTGGCGCCTTATCTAGATGATATCTTGGTTCAGGTGTCATCTTTTCAACTAGCTCAATCTCATACAGAGATGCTGTTGTGTTTTCCACGTTCCCATGGGTGGAAGGTCAATTTGGAAAATAGTTCTCTAATTCCATCTACAACTGTGTGTTTCCTAGGGACAATGATATATTCAACATCCATAAAGATTTTCCTGACAGAGGTCAGAAAATCCAAACTTCTTGCTTCCTGCCTTTCACCCATCCGTGGCTCAATGCATGGAGGTGATTGGTCTGATGGTAGCATTCATAGACATCATCCCTTTTGCTCGGTTCCACCTAAGACCATTGCAGCTTTGCATGCTCCGTCAATGGAACGGGGACCATTCAGATTTGTCACAAAGTCTAGACTCCCTAACAAGAAACTCTCTCGTGGTGGACGTCTCGGGAGCATCTGCCTCAGGGCACTTGCTTCCTGAGACTTTTCTGGGAGATTGTGACTACAGATGCCAGCCTGTCAGGCTGGGGAGTGGTTTGGGGTCCTTGAAGGCTCAGGGCCTGTGGTCTTGTGAAGAGTCCTCTCTCCCAATAAACATCTTGGAGTTGAGAGCAATCTTCAATGCCTTGACAGTGGTCTCAATTCTCTTTGGTCCGGTTCATCAGATTCCAGTCGGACAACGTTACTTCAGTGGCTAACATCAACCACCAGGGAGGAACTCGCAGTTCCTTATCCATGAAGGAGGTAATTTGCATTCTGCAGTGGGTGGAAACTCACAATTGTCTTCTATCTGCCATCCATATCCCAGGCGTGGACAACTGGGAGGCGGATTTTCTGAGCAGACAGACTTTTCATCCCGGTGGGTGTGCTCTTCATCCGGAAATGTTATCTCAGATAACCCACAGGTGCAGAGTTCTAGAGTTTCATCTGATACTTTCCGCCAAGACGCCAACGTTCCAAAGTACGGTTCAAGGTCAAGAGATCCTCAGGCCGTTCTGATGTGATGCTCTAGCTGTTCCTTGGACGTTCTCTCTGGCATATGTTTCCTCAGTTTGCTCTCCTTCCACAAATCATTGCTCAAATCAAGCAGGAGAGAGTAGCAGTGATTCTGATAGCTCCTGCATGGCCTCGCAGGATCTGGTTTGCTGATCTGGTACAATGTCATCTCTACCTCCTTGGAGGTTACTTCAGAGGAAGGACCTTCTAATTCAGGGTCCCTTCCTCCATCCAAATCTAGATTCTCTGAAGTTGTCTGCGTGGAGATTGAACGCCAAGTTCTGTCTAGACATGGTTTTTCTGAAGCGGTCATTGAGACTATGCTTCAGGCTCGCAAACCAGTTACTTGTAAGTTTTACCACAAGATATGGCATACATATCTTTATTGGTGCGACTCTAAAGGGTTCTCCTGGATCCGGTTGAGGATTTCCCGGATTTTGTCTTTTCTTCAGGATGGCCTGGAGAAGGGTTTGTCGGTCAGTACTCTAAAGGGTCAGATTTATGCGTTGTCTATTCCTTTGCATAAACATCTGGCGGACTTACCAGATGTTCAAGCTTTTGTTCAGGCCCTGGTTAGGATCAGTCCTGCGTTTTAACCTGTAACCATGGAGCCTTAACCTAGTTCTTAAAGTTTTGCAGCAGGCTCCGTTTGAGCCAATGCATGTTGTTAATGTCAAATTGTTATCTTGGAAGGTTTTGTTTCTCCTTGCTATTTCTTTTGCTCACAGAGTTTCTGAGCTTTCAGCTCTGCAGTGTGATTCCCCGTACCTTATCTTTCATGCAGATAAGGTGGTCCTTCGTACCGAATTGGGTTTTCTCCCTAAGGTAGTGTTGGATCAAAACATTAATCATTAAATTGTAGTTCCTTTTTGTCCTAATCCTCCTTCTCATAAGGAATGTCTTTTGCATAACTTTGATGTTGTGCGGGCTCTAAAATTCTACTTACAAGCTACTAAAGATTTTAGACAAACTTCTGCCCTTTTTGTTGTTTTCTCTGGAAAGTGGAAGGGTCAGAAGGCCACTTCTACTACTCTATCTCTTTGGTTGAAAAGTCTGATTCGGTTGGCTTATGAGACTGCCTGCTTAGAGAATTACGGCTCATTCCACTAGGGCTGTCTCCTCCTCCTTAGGCTTTCAGAAATGAAGCTTCTGTGGAACAGATTTGCAAGGCGGCTACTTGGTCCTCTCTGCAAACTTTTTCCAAATTCTACAACTTTGATACTTTTGCCTCGGCTGAGGCTTCTTTTGGGAGAAAGGTTCTTCAAATGGTGGTGCCTTCTGTTTGGGTCCTCCTACCTTTTCTCCCTCCCTGTTCATTCCGTGTCCTCTAGCTTGGGTATTGGTTCCCACTAGTAATTGGAATGGCGTTGTGGACTCTCCATGTCATAGGAAAGAAAACAAAATTTATTCTTGCCTGATAAAATTCTTTCTTTCTGGACATGGAGAATCCACGACCCGCCCTCTTTATTTTTAATTCGGCAGTTTTTTTTTTAGAAACCTAAGGTACCTTTTTCACCCTTGTGTTTCTTCTTTTTCCATTTCCTTCAGCTGAATGACTGGGGATTATGAGTAAGGGAAGTTACACTTAACAGCTTTGCTGGGGTGCTCTTTGCCTCCTGCTGGCCAGGAGTTGAATATCCCACTAATAACTAGTATCAGGTAGCATACATTTTTGTTTTTAGAAGTAATAGACATTTTGTATAAAATCACATGCTTTATCTGACTTTTCTAATTTCGACTTTACTGTCCATTTAAAAGAGTTTGCTTTAAATATTCATTATTTTTGAAAGTCAGAAGAAGCAGCATTTTAATACCTTAGGCATTTCCAGTGACAAATATGCAAAGCAGATGAACCCAAAAGGGAAACCCAGGTTCTACTGGTAAATTTGAATAGGATTTTAGGAGTTTTCCCAGCTTCCCCTCAGTCATTTAATAGTCTGGGCTCAAGAATTGTAGAAATGTTTTTTGCACCAGTATAAGCTGCACGGTTGCTTCAACTAACAGGTGTTTTGGTGACAACTCTAAGAATGTTGTAATGTTTGGTGTAAAATACACACAAGCTCAGATTTCCTTATGTTTAATACATGGATAAGTAAATTATACTGAAAAACATTAC